>NC_060182.1:48780652-48783228 GCF_021184085.1 Oncorhynchus gorbuscha
CATAATCATTGTTCCCTGTTTAACCCTCTGGTTTCCCCCTTGGTTTTGTGCGTGTTTGTTATTGTCAAGTTGTCTCGTTTTGTGACCTGGATTATTTAGTCTCCTTTATGGAATATTGTTTTTGAGTAAAGTAAAGGTTATTTCTCATCTCTGTGTCCTGCGCCTGACTCCGCCTTACCAGCATCACCTAGAGATATGACAAATAGGGCTTTGTGTTGGAGTCTATTTCTTCTTATTTAAGAAATAAGATGTAGGCCTACCCGTTTGACAGACGAAATAAGCCTATGGCTGCTCTATCCATAGATTAGCCTACCTCCGTATTAGTGAAGGGCTGTTACTCGAATTGAGGGGGTGTGAGAGGGTGCTATAGGCCTAGCTTTTATTAAAGAATCTGGTCAACAACAAAAAAGTACAGGCCTACCCCTTGTTAGCTTAAGAATTTTAAGAAAATAAAACTAATTTGTTTATATAAAGTGATCTGTAACAGCGCTTTGGTTCGGGATGCTTCATGCTAGAAACAAGCTGTAAAATACCAAGGAATGTCACGTTCTGACCATAGTTCTGTTATTTTAATCTTTGTTTTAGTATGGTCAGGGCGTGCGTTGGGGTGGGCAGTCTATGTTTGTTTTTCTATGTTGGTTTTTGTGTTCGGCCTAGTTCTCAGAGGCACGTGTCATTAGTTGTCTCTGATTGAGAATCATACTTAGGTAGCCTGGGTTTCACTTTTGGTTTGTGGGTGTTTGTTTCCGTGCGAGTGTTTGGGCCAAACGGTACTGTTTCGGTTTTGTATATTTCACGTTTATTATTTTGTTGCAGTGTTCAGTTGTGTTTTTGAATAAATCAATATGGACACTTACACCACGCTGCATTTTGGTCTGATCCTTACTCCTCCTCAGACGAAGAGGAGAAAATGCGTTACAAGGAAAGACGTTACTCCGATGCATATGAGGATATCAATGTTTTGTCCTTTGACATTCAGAGGCTGACTTTGCTTTAGAAGTAATCTCATTTTGACACTATCAATTGATTAAGCTATTAACTTTCTGTACAATAGAAGATGTTTAAACTCAGACAGCTTTTAGGGAAAAACTTGTGACCTTTTCACATTGGGTTAAGCCACGTAAGAAGAGTAGCCAGCAGTTAAAGCTTACATTTTTTTCTGTGCCAGTAGGCCTATTCTGTCTGGTGTGGAAAAGTAAAGTACCATGCACGGATTCGTAATGACATCTCAGATTTGAAAACAGGGACAGTTTTGTTGCAAACAAGACACCGGTTTGTCATTGGAGCTCATGCGGTGGGGGAGATCTTTGTGGGCTATACTCAGCCTTGTCTCAGGGTAGTAAGTTGGTGGTCTGTTGATATCCCTCTAGTGGTGTGGGGGCTGTGCTTTGGCAAAGTGGGTGGAGTTATATCCTGCCTCGTTGGCCCTGTCCGCGGGTATCATCAGATGGGGACACATCTCCCCTAACCCCCCCCATCTCAGTTGCTAGTATCTGTGCTGCAATAGTCTATGTGCCTGGGCTTGGGTCAGTCTGTCCCATCTGGTGTAATTCTCCTGTCTTATTTAGTGATGCCCCTTGGTTTGCTCCTCATGTCCCCTCTTGGGCCAACCTTTCAATGTGCTCGTTGGATTGTGGGACCCTGTGTGAAGTTCTCCTGTCCAAATAGTTGTGGTATTACCTTTTCCAGGAATTCTTCCATACCGGTTGTTCCACAACTTTCTGGGAAATGTTGATTTGAATTGCGACTGAAGTCTTCCATCCCGTTTAATCTTTCAGTAATGATGTATTTTTGTTCATCCGCAGTTTTCTTTACACGGTTAACCCAGTTTCGGCCTCCACATTTTGAGGTTCAATCATACAATTATGCAGTTGTATAATTCTGCCACGAGCAGCAATGCAGATATTGAGATGAGCGAGATGTAAGATTTAGCTCTCACACAGCCACACAGTTTAGATAATGTTCAGTTTAGAAAGGAAAAAAAAAAAAAGCCTACTGTATATCGTTGACTACATTAAATCTAGAATGGCACCTAGGTAATCTTTATCTAGATCTGGAATAAGAGGTGGGGTGGCTTACCAGCAAAGCCAAGTGGATGTGATGACAGCACATAATCAATGTGATAAATGAAAAGGCTTGAGCTAGATCTATGATTGGTAAGCCCGTTATGGTGGCTCCCTGAATGACAACCTGTGAGAAGGACTGAGGGACCCTGTGATCTGAAAGAATAACAAAGAAGCAAAGAAAATGCTTGAAACAGATCATTATTACTTGGCCCTATGTATAAATTAAAGATTTATTTTAGCTTCTAGCCTAGCCAGAATTTGTATATTTTGATCAGATATGAAATTAGAAGATAGAATTGAATACACCACTACAGTATATAATTGAAAAGCATCAATCTGGTGGTTTTTACAAAAATATACACTTCTAGACACATGATGCCGACAGTGCCTTCGGAAAGTATTCATTGACTTTTCCACATTTTGTTACGTTTCAGCCTTATTCTAAAATGGATTAAATATCAATTTGTCCTCAGCAATCTACACACAAAACCCCAAGAATTACAAAGAGAG
>NC_060182.1:48783328-48792374 GCF_021184085.1 Oncorhynchus gorbuscha
CAGTGATGACACAGACCCCTGTCTGTCTGTCTCTGTGTCCTGTCTGTCTGTCTCTGTGTCCTGTCTGTCTGTCTCTGTGTCCTGTCTGTCTGTCTCTGTGTCTGTCTGTCTGTCTCTGTGTCCTGTCTGTCTGTCTCTGTGTCCTGTCTGTCTGTCTCTGTGTCCTGTCTGTCTGTCTCTGTGTCCTGTCTGTCTGTCTGTCTCTGTGTCCTGTCTGTCTGTCTCTGTGTCCTGTCTGTCTGTCTGTCTCTGTGTCCTGTCTGTCTGTCTCTGTGTCCTGTCTGTCTGTCTCTGTGTCCTGTCTGTCTGTCTCTGTGTCCTGTCTGTCTGTCTCTGTGTCCTGTCTGTCTGTCTCTGTGTCCTGTCTGTCTGTCTCTGTGTCCTGTCTGTCTGTCTGTCTCTGTGTCCTGTCTGTCTGTCTCTGTGTCCTGTCTGTCTGTCTGTCTCTGTGTCCTGTCTGTCTGTCTGTCTCTGTGTCCTGTCTGTCTGTCTCTGTGTCCTGTCTGTCTGTCTGTCTCTGTGTCCTGTCTGTCTGTCTCTGTGTCCTGTCTGTCTGTCTGTCTCTGTGTCCTGTCTGTCTGTCTGTCTGTCTCTGTGTCCTGTCTGTCTGTCTGTCTGTCTCTGTGTCCTGTCTGTCTGTCTGTCTGTCTCTGTGTGTCCTGTCTGTCTGTCTGTCTGTCTCTGTGTCCTGTCTGTCTGTCTGTGTGTCCTGTCTGTCTGTCTGTCTCTGTGTCCTGTCTGTCTGTCTCTGTGTCCTGTCTCTGTGTCCTGTCTGTCTGTCTGTCTCTGTGTCCTGTCTGTTGGTGTTGAACCCTCTCTAGTCTGTCTATCTGTCATTAATAAGGTATCAATGATAGTAGTAGTGGAAACAGACTGTGCTCTGAGGGCAGCCAGACTGTGCTCTGTGGGAGCCACGTGACGACCGGTCTCTATAGCCAGACTGTCCTCTCTGGGCAGCCAGGTTGGTCTGTGACGACCGGTCTCTATAGCCAGACTGTCCTCTCTGGGCAGCCAGGTTTGTCTGTGATGACCGGTCTCTATAGCCAGACTGTCCTCTCTGGGCAGCCAGGTTGGTCTGTGACGACCGGTCTCTATAGCCAGACTGTCCTCTCTGAGTCTGTACCTAGTCAGTACCCAGTGACTAGTCTGTAGCGAGTCAGTACCCAGTGACTAGTCTGTAGCGAGTCAGTACCCAGTGACTAGTCTGTAGCGAGCCAGTGACTAGTCTGTAGCGAGTCAGTACCTAGTGACTAGTCTGTAGCGAGTCAGTACCTAGTGACTAGTCTGTAGCGAGTCAGTACCCAGTGACTAGTCTGTAGCGAGTCAGTACCCAGTGACTAGTCTGTAGCGAGTCAGTACCCAGTGACTAGTCTGTAGCGAGTCAGTACCCAGTGACTAGTCTGTAGCGAGTCAGTACCCAGTGACTAGTCTGTAGCGAGTCAGTACCCAGTGACTAGTCTGTAGCGAGTCTGTACCTAGTGACTAGTCTGTAGCGAGTGACTGGTCTGTAGCTATTCAGTACCTAGTGGCCCAACAGGAATGTTGGGACCTAGTGACTAGTCTGTAGCTAGTGACTAGTCTGTCACTAGGTACTGACTGGCTACAGACTAGTCACTAGGTGCTGACTAGCTACAGACTAGTGACTAGTCTGTACCCAGTGACTAGTCTGTACCCAGTGACTAGTCTGTACCCAGTGACTAGTCTGAACCCAGTGACTAGTCTGTACCTAGTCAGTGTTTTCCTCATTGGTGGCTGGGCTGAAAGATGTTGGTGTGAGGGGAGTCACCATGGTAACGTCAGTCTGTCTGGGTGTTGTTAACGTTCTAAGAGGTCACTGCTCGGCCCAGGCGACGTTCCCACATTCCCACTGTTCTGACGTTTCCTACTTCTGGGAAACAGGAATGTTGGGTAGTGGGAGCAGTGCACTACTGTTGGCCATGAGCTGTAGGGATGGAGAGCTGTCGAGCTGTAGGGATGTCGAGCTGTAGGGATGTCGAGCTGTAGGGATGTCGAGCTGTAGGGATGTCGAGCTGTAGGGATGTCGAGCTGTAGGGATGTCGAGCTGTAGGGATGTCGAGCTGTAGGGATGTCGAGCTGTCGGGATGGAGAGCTGTCGGGATGGAGAGCTGTCGGGATGTCGAGCTGTAGGGATGTCGAGCTGTAGGGATGTCGAGCTGTAGGGATGTCGAGCTGTAGGGATGTCGAGCTGTAGGGATGGAGAGCTGTCGGGATGGAGAGCTGTCGGGATGTCGAGCTGTAGGGATGTCGAGCTGTAGGGATGTCGAGCTGTAGGGATGTCGAGCTGTAGGGATGTCGAGCTGTAGGGATGTCAAGCTGTAGGGATGTCGAGCTGTAGGGATGTCGAGCTGTAGGGATGTCGAGCTGTAGGGATGTCGAGCTGTAGGGATGTCGAGCTGTAGGGATGTCGAGCTGTAGGGATGTCGAGCTGTAGGGATGTCGAGCTGTAGGGATGTCGAGCTGTCGGGATGTCGAGCTGTCGGGATGTCGAGCTGTAGAGCTGTAGGGATGCAGAGCTGTAGAGCTGTAGGGATGCAGAGCTGTAGGGATGCAGAGCTGTAGGGATGCAGAGCTGTAGAGCTGTAGGGATGCAGAGCTGTAGAGCTGTAGGGATGCAGAGCTGTAGAGCTGTAGGGATGCAGAGCTGTAGAGCTGTAGGGATGCAGAGCTGTAGAGCTGTAGGGATGCAGAGCTGTAGAGCTGTAGGGATGCAGAGCTGTAGGGATGTAGAGCTGTAGGGATGGCCCCCCAATGGTGGAACAAACTCCCTCACGACGCCAGGACAGCGGAGTCAATCACCACCTTCCGGAGACACCTGAAACCCCACCTCTTTAAGGAATACCTAGGATAGGATAAGTAATCCTTCTCACCCCCCCTTAAAAGATTTAGATGCACTATTGTAAAGTGGCTGTTCCACTGGATGTCATAAGGTGAATGCACCAATTTGTAAGTCGCTCTGGATAAGAGCGTCTGCTAAATGACTTAAATGTAAATGTAAATGTCTGTAGGGATGTAGAGCTGTAAAGCTGTAAAGCTGTAGGGATGTAGAGATGTAAAGCTGTAGGGATGTAGAGATGTAAAGCTGTAGGGATGGAGAGCTGTAAAGCTGTAGGGATGTAGAGCTGTAGGGATGGAGAGCTGTAGAGCTGTAGGGATGGAGAGCTGTAGAGCTGTAGGGATGGAGAGCTGTAGAGCTGTAGGGATGGAGAGCTGTAGGGATGGAGAGCTGTAGGGATGGAGAGCTGTAGAGCTGTAGGGATGGAGAGCTGTAGGGATGGAGAGCTGTAGGGATGGAGAGCTGTAGGGATGGAGAGCTGTAGGGATGGAGAGCTGTAGGGATGGAGAGCTGTAGGGATGGAGAGCTGTAGGGATGTCGAGCTGTAGGGATGTCGAGCTGTAGGGATGTCGAGCTGTAGGGATGTCGAGCTGTAGGGATGTCGAGCTGTAGGGATGTCGAGCTGTAGGGATGGAGAGCTGTCGGGATGGAGAGCTGTCGGGATGGAGAGCTGTCGGGATGTAGAGCTGTCGGGATGCAGAGCTGTAGAGCTGTCGGGATGCAGAGCTGTAGAGCTGCAGAGCTGTAGAGCTGTAGGGATGCAGAGCTGTAGAGCTGTAGGGATGCAGAGCTGTAGAGCTGTAGGGATGCAGAGCTGTAGAGCTGTAGGGATGCAGAGCTGTAGAGCTGTAGGGATGCAGAGCTGTAGAGCTGTAGGGATGCAGAGCTGTAGAGCTGTAGGGATGCAGAGCTGTAGGGATGCAGAGCTGTAGGGATGCAGAGCTGTAGGGATGTAGAGCTGTAGGGATGGCCCCCCAATGGTGGAACAAACTCCCTCACGACGCCAGGACAGCGGAGTCAATCACCACCTTCCGGAGACACCTGAAACCCCACCTCTTTAAGGAATACCTAGGATAGGATAAGTAATCCTTCTCACCCCCCCCCCCCCCCCTTAAAAGATTTAGATGCACTATTGTAAAGTGGCTGTTCCACTGGATGTCATAAGGTGAATGCACCAATTTGTAAGTCGCTCTGGATAAGAGCGTCTGCTAAATAACTTAAATGTAAATGTAAATGTACTCGCAATGACAGACGTGGCACAAACACAGAGTCTCTCTGAGGAGCTCTGGACCGCAGAGCTGAGGTACATTTGCACCCCCCCGCTGACGTGTTTTTCAGAGAAGTGAACTGTCTGTGCTGGCTGGGTGTCTGTCTCTGTGTGTTCTGAAGAAGGTTGTGAAGCCGAAACGTCAGTGTATGTTATCCCTGATGCAATGAAAATATCTATTTTTTAAATGAAGTAAGCTTCATGTGACATATCTTTGAAAGCGAAGCCATTATACGTTTTCGTTTGGCTGCACTACTTTACCAGGTCAGTGAGTTGAGAATCCTCGACTCTTTTCCATTTTTCTGTACTCATACCTCAGGTTCATTTTAGGTTGGCAGTTTGCCAGATGCACAACACGTCGAGGAAATGGGTTGATGAGAGGCAGGCAAATGAAAACGAATGTTGTAGCTGATTGTGTTGTCCGCTTGAGACTTGCAAGGTTTTGTTAGCTGTGATAAGAGGAGAAGTTGCTGATGTGTCTCACAGAGAACCACCCACTTGTTTCTAAGCATGGAGGAAATCCAGAGTTAAGGCTTTGTAATCTCCAAGGTGACACCATCAGCCGTTCCATTCGCTTTTCAGAGGCAGGGAGGATTATTGTTTGGTGCCAGTGGTGGCTGGTTTGTGACCATGGAATTCTGACCATCCCAGTGACTCTTTTATTTGGACAGAACACGAAGGCCACTCAGCCAAAAATGTATAATCCCATCCCACTGGGGGCACCATGTCATTTTTGGTGGGTAATGATTGGTTAAGGCATTTTTTGAATTCCCTATTTGTTATCACTGCGCTTTCAACCATTTTAAAGCACAACAAAGATAAAATGTGAATACAATGTCAGATGTTTGTATTTGTACAACAACTTAATGTGTTATCACTGTGCTTCATGGAATAGCACAACCAAATGATCTGGATTGCAGAAAGGGCCAGTGATCCAAGCTGTTTAAGATTCTGCACAGATGATTTAAGCAATTGTGAAGATCTCCACAGACCTGCAACCTTTGCATGGTATCCTGAACATGCACGCTTTCTATGATTACATCAGAAAACATTTATAGTTACAGTAGGCTAACCTGAAAATGTGGCCATGGTTACTCGTTTTAAGGTTGAATGCTGTTTCATTCGTTTGTAAGATATCCTTAAATGTAGGCTATTTATTACAAAAGTGTTATTACATTTTGTTTGGCTGACAACACAGCCAAACATCAACATTTTAAGGATATCTAATGCTTAGATAGTTTCATCTGAGCCACTGGCTTAAACTTATTCTTTAACTTTATTTTTGGTTTAGTTGGAGACTACCATTTGTAATATTAGGCTGTAAACTGTATTTCAAGTGTAATTGAACTGTGTTTGGGTGTTAGCACAAACAAATATCGACATTTGAAGGAGAAGTATCTTTTGAGCCACTGACTCTGTCTAGAGATTTATAAATGATATGATGGACTCACATCGCCATCTCAACCAACAATCAAAGTTAAAGTATAAGACTTTAAAGTGCCTTTAAAGACTGATTTGATTTCATTCAGTCCTATTCTTTAACTTTGATTGTTGGTTGAGATGGTGATGTGAATCCATCATATAATTTATTAATTTGTAGTCTAAATGGAATTAAAGCCAGACTAAATCAGTGGCACAGGTGGAACTATCCAAACAGAAGTTCTCCTTCACATATGATATTTGCTGTGTTGACAACAAAACACAATTCAATATCCAGTTTGTCTACAAATTAATAATTGATGTGTTGGATTCACGTCTCCATCTCAACCTAAAATCTTAGTTGAAGAATAGGACTGAACCTAATCTAATCAAGCATTATAAGCACTTTAAAAAAAAGTTTGATTTGATTTAGTCCTATTCTTTAATTAATCCAACATATTAAAAATTAATTTGAAGATTACATTTGAAATCAACCAAAGCTTGAAACCCTAGGCATATACAGTATGTATTGTCTATTTTTAGTTGAACCCTGGGTTAAATTGAAACAATAACTGTTACAAATACTATACAGGCCTAAATAGTCTCATTGATGATTATATGAATCATAAAGTATGGTTACATTTCATTCGCTCTGTTAAATCTACCCTTTGGAATGACTTCAATAGCAACAGTGAATATACAGTATTTAGTTAATACAAGATTTCCCGATAATAATTTTCCAGGTAGCCCATTGGTAATAGTCAATGACAAATATAAAAGCTAAACAGGGCTGGGCTTGGTTATTAAATTAAGTGATGAGAGAACAAATTAATAGTTGTAGATCAACTCTCCAGTCAGAGGTCCTGCCAGCCTATGGTTTTTTCCTGATAGTGGATATAACGTTAAAGATCTGATGTTGTTTGAAAGGTACAAATTCAACATAGAGTGCATTCGGAAAATATTCAGACCCCTTAACTTTTCCACATTTTGTTACATTATAGCCTTATTCTGAAATGGATTAAATATTTTTTCCCCCTTATCAATCTACACACATTATCCCAGAATGACAAAGCAAAAACACGTTTTTATTTATTTTTGCAGATTTATAAAAAATTAATAACTGATATCAAATTTATATAACATTTCAGACCTTTTATTCAGTACTTTGTTGAAGCAGCTTTGGCAGCGATTACAGCCTCAAGTCTTCTTGAGTATGACACTACAAGCTTGGCACACCTGTATTTGGGGAGTTTCTCACATTTTTCTCTGCAGATCCTCTCAAGCTCTGTCAGATTGGATGGAGAGTGTCACTGCACAGCCAATGTCAGGTCTCTCCAGAGATGTTTGATCGGGTTAAAGTCCCGGAGGCCACTTCTGCGTTAGGGTCGTCGTCCTGATGGAAGGCGAACCTTCACCCCAGTCTGAGGTCCTGAGCACTCTTTTCATCAAGGATCTCTGTACTTTTCTCCATTTATCTTTCCCTCAATCCTGACTAGTCTCCCATTCACTGCCGCTGAAAAACATACCCACAGCATGATGCTGCCAGCACCATGCTTCACTGTAGGGATGGTGCCAGGTTTCCTCCAGACATGACACTTGGCATTCAGGCCAAAGAGTTCAATCTTGGTTTCATCAGACCAGAGAATCTTGTTTCTCATGGTCTGAGAGTCCTTTAGGGGCCTTTTGGCAAACTCCAAGTGGGCTGTCATGTGCCTTTTACTGAGGAATGGCTTCTGTCTGGCCACTCTACCATAAAGGCCTGATTGATGAAGTACTGCATAGATGGTTGTCCTTCTGGAAGGTTCTCCCATCCTCACATCGGGCTCTTGGTCACCTCCCAGAACAAGGCCCCTCCCCCCCGATTGCTCAGTTTGGCAGGGCGGCCAGCTCTAGGAAGAGTCTTGATGGTTCCAAACTTCTTCCATTTAAGAATGATGGAGGCCACTATGTTCTTGGGACCTTCAATGCTGCAAAACATTTTTGGTACCCTTCCTCAGATCTGTGCCTCGACACAATCCTGTCTCGGAGCTCTACAGACAATTCCTTCAACCTCATGGCTTGGTTTTTTGCCTTTGACATACACTGTCAACTGTGGGACCTTATATAGACAGGTGTGCCTTTCCAAATCATGTCCGATCAGTTGAATTTACCACAGGTTAACTCCGATCAAGTTGTAGAAACATCTCAAAGATGATCAATGGAAACAGGATGAACCTGAGTTCAATTTTGTGTCTCATAGCAAAGGGTCTGAATACTTATGTAAATTAGGGTTTTCTGGTTTTTAATTGTAATACATTTGCAAAAAAAGGTCAAACTTTTTTTGCTTTGTAATTATGGGATATTGTGTGTAGATTGATGATGACTTTTTATTTGATTTAATCCATTTTAGAATAAGGCTGTAACGTAACAAAATGTGGGAAAAAAGAAGGGGTCTGAATACTTTCCAAATGCACAGTTTGTCATACAAGGTTTGTCAATGTTGAACATTGGTTACAATAATGACATAATCTTGTGGTTTTCACCCTCAAAACAACAGTTTATGTTGATGACTTTTTTCAAATCCAATGTATTATCCACGTAGATTCCCACGTCACAATAAGTTGACAAATGAAGTTCAAACAGTTAGTATGACATTCTATGTCAGTATCAGATATGAGGAATGTAAGTGGAGGCTAGTGGGAGGACAGGCTCATTGTAACGGCTGGAATGGAGTGGAGTCAAACGTGGTTCCCATATGTTTGATGTTTTTCAATACAGTTCCATTCCAGCCATTACAATGAGCCCATCTACCTATACCTCCTCCCACCAACATCCTCTGGAGCTCAGGACCCTTGAACAGCTTATAGGGCCAATACAGAATACTTACCTGCTACCTCTTTTTTTTATTTTTGTATGTAGCCTTAGTTGAAAGTTAATGAACACACATTTCACCTGTTAAAGTGTTATTAGAGACCCTTATAAACTCACATTATTTAGTCATATTGCAGATCCCTTGTGAAACTATAAGTGCTGTTGGTTTTGTACAGTAGCATTGTAGGTTACGGTACATACCGTAGGTTATGCTACAACAAATTGTATCTGTGGTTGATGAATCACAGTTCACAGTGTGTCAGTGCGATTATCTGATGACCTTTCCTGGAAATAACATGCATCTGAAAACAATCACATACTTCTATGGAAAACACTGGAATGGCTGTGAGGCAGACAGCAGAAAATGTAGAAAATGTCAATATTTTCTCCCAAAAAAAGTTATTCCATTTGTTCCTGAGCTTTAGCATACTGTCCTGTACTGTATACAGGCCCAGCCCTCAGCATGAATGTTATCAGCAATTACTCACTTTTTTTCCTCCATAGAACTCGTTGGTATCCGGTTGCTAAGCAACCGTATTTTGTTTGTCTAGATGAAACCAATCTGTCAAAATTTGCTAGCTCACGTCTAAATTCTCAAATTATATGCATACTGCAATTCCAACCACAAAATGTACTTGCCGAAGTAACAAGCTAAA
>NC_060182.1:48792474-48796088 GCF_021184085.1 Oncorhynchus gorbuscha
TGACACTCTGCTTCTTAAAAGTCAAAATAATCTTGATAGCTAGAGACACTACTGACATGCAAAACATTTGAAATGTATCAACATTCGACTTATGAAAGAAAGACAAAAGGTAATACGAATGAAATGTAACTGTCAGTTACATTAGGGCTCTTCTATTGTTATCCCGGCCCTGTGCAAGGTCCTGAGGCTGACAAGACGAATCAGCAGTTTTTACAGGAAATGTACATTGTAGTATTTATTGATCACATGAGGGCCAGAAAATATACAGGTGTTTATCCAACTTTAATTGCAAAGGTGGAAGAGCCGTGAATATAATGGCAGGAACAAGCTTTATAGTGCTGTATATTACTGAATGGTACCAACAAGCAACCATGGTTTCATGTTTAATTAAGTTGACCTCTAATCAGATAGAAAACCCGTTCATGTCGACCCCATGGAGAGTGGAACAGAATGAAGCCAAATGTGGATCTGCTTTACATACCCTGTGTAATGGGGATTCCCTTCACCCGTGGTTATGCTTTTGAGCTGTAAGGCTACCAGGGCGGTTTGAACATCAAATCAAAATACATTGCACATACGCCGAATACAACATTACCTTACAGTGAAATGCTTGCTTGCCCACAAGCCCTTAACCAGCAATGCAGTTAATAAAAAAATAAAACAATTAAACTAACAAATAATTAAAGAGCAGCAGTAAAATAACAATAGCTAAGCTGTATACAAGGGTACCCGGTACAGTGTCAATGTTCGGGGCACCGATTAGTGAGGTAATTGAGGGTAATATGTACATGTAGGTAGAGTTATTAAAAAGTAGAAGCTGTTTAGAAGCCTCTTGGACCTAGACTTAGCACTCCGGTACAGCTTGCTGTGCGGTAGCAGAGACTAGGGTGGCTGGAGTCTTTGACAATTTTTAGTGCCTTCCTCTGACACCGCCTGGTATAGAGGGTCCTGGATGGCAGGAACCTTGACCCCAGTGATGTACTGTGGGGTAATAGGTTTTATCGTGCCCTCTTCACAACTGTCTTGGTGTGCTTGGACCATGTTAGTTTGTTGGTGATGTGGACACCAAGGAACTTAGAAGCTCTCAACTTGCTCCACTACAACCCGTCGATGAGAATGGGGGCATGCTCGGTCCTCCTTTTTCTACATAAGATCACAATCATGACACTGAGCCACTCGTTTGATAGCCCACGTTACCCCCCACCTCTCTGTGGTGTTGGATGTGCCTCGTGTGAGATGTTATATAACAAGAGAGGCAGCTCATTATGATGATCTTATTCCTCTGGTCCCCTTCAGGGAGAAGCCTTCCTCACTTTAGACCCCCATACATTCAGTACCAGCAGGGGTGTTTTGTTTGTCCCTGTGTTAACATGTTTTTTTGTTCTACCTGTGTTACTGTAAAAGCGCTCTTTGTTCCTCTACGGTAATGTATGCAATGTGTGTGTGTGTGTGTGTGTGTGTGTGTGTGTGTGTGTGTGTGTGTGTGTGTGTGTGTGTGTGTGCGTGCGTGCGTGCGTGCGTGCGTGCGTGCGTGCGTGTGTGGTTGCCGAATTGATGAGGAGGATTCCATTTAGTTTATTAGTAGGCCCCTTTTTTGCTTTTTCTGAAAAAATGAATTGCATTGCGTTTGTGTGTGTGTGTGCGTGTGTGTTTGTGTATGTGCAAGTATGCTCGTGTGCATGTGCGTGTGTGTGTGGATAAGTGCATGCACGTGCAAGTGTTTTCCATAAAACTTGCAAAGGAGATGTAGCAAGTCGATACATTTCTATAAATATAAATATCCCAGGAGATCATGCTTTCTCTTTGCCCTGAGATTTCTGCCCAGGCTTCCCTGAAATGCACATGTTTTTAATCATCAGACGCAAATAAATAATTCCAAAGTCAACAGTGCGCTACTAAAAATATTCTGCAGAGTGAATAATGTATTCTTTTGACCGTATTTGGTGTCCTCTTGAGAGAGAACACACAGAGAGAGAGACACAGAGAGAGAGCCAGACAGAGAGACAGAGACAGAGAGAGAGTGACAGAGAGAGAGACAGAGAGAGAGACAGAGAGAGAGACAGAGAGAGAGAGAGACAGAGAGAGACAGACAGACAGAGAGAGAGAGAGAGAGACAGAGAGAGACAGACAGACGGACGGACGGACGGACGGACGGACGGACGGACGGACGGACGGACGGATGGACGGACGGACGGACGGACAGACAGACAGACAGATTGGAAGAAAAATTAGAGTATTCACTTGCTCAGGCTTTATAATCATTCTGGGGCTTTTCCTTAGCTTCACTGAAAGCCATTCTCAAAAATCAGGGAGGGAAAATAACTTGGTTGCTTATAGCTAAAACAGAGAGAGTTGTGGTTTTGGTATGTGTCGCTGAATATTTAGGGTAACCTTAGATTGCCCACCCTGATTTTTCTCACCCTTCTGGGTACCTAGGGGACTGGAGCTGGGCACCAGATGATAAATGCACTTGACAGCATATGTGTTGCGACATTGACTTGGAACGGTGGAGAGCTGGGCACAGGGGTTTGAATGAGTCGACACTTCAGGTCCAGACATAGGATACACTTTGAAAAAAGAGAACGCCAGCCAAGTGGAGCAACAGGCGGACCAATAATGAAACAGATTGCCCTCGCAGCGTTGATGTAAGGTTTGCTAAGGTTTGGGGCTAGGACTGGCCAGAATAGCGGTCCTCTGTAGCTCAGTTGGTAGAGCATGGCGCTCGTAACACCAGGGTAGTGGGTTCGATTCCCGGGACCACCCATATGTAGAATGTATGCACGCATGACTGTAAGTCGCTTTGGATAAAAGCGTCTGCTAAATGGCATATATTATTATTATTATATAATATAGATGATGTATTGCATATTGTTTGTCAGTGATGTCACACAGATGATGCAGACCCAAACCACAGTCTTCCCACTGCTGTAAACCTCACACACTCCCAGGAGTTAGTTTAGTTTACGTTACCGTTTCTTAAAAGTAACTTGTGAGTGTGAACTGAAGAAATGTAATAATACTATTAACAGTGTAATAATGCTCGAATCCAGAGTGATTTAAAAGTTGTAACTCAACTGTAACCCCCCCCCCCCCATGCGAGTGTCTAGTTTGCCAGTGTGCTTGTCCAGTCTGACAAAATAACACACAGAAAGCGAAAAGAAAACAACAAGGCCAAAGTCTGACAAAAGGGTAACAGAACTGGGCTTCTGGCCTGATTGCCAAATCACAGAAATATGTGATAGTAATTGAATGAACCTCTTGGAGAACAATTGAAACAGTTGTCCTTTTGCCCCTTAGAGGTGTTTCTCTATTGTCTCCCTAATTAAAACTGTACTAAGGTCATTCACACCAACAGGGTAGACTTCCTTTTCATTTGCCCTCCTTGTCCTCCTTTTCTGCATTTCCCCTGCCTCAGGACAAGACGTAGAGAGAGAGTGTGTTCAGAGTGACACTGTAGCATGTTTTAACAGCTCATGTAACCGTCTCACCAGGCTCGAATTTGACTCTCACAATTTTACCTTACTTATAATATCTGAACAGCATGGGATAATTAGGTGAGAATAAGAATCCCTATTGTAAACTCGCTAGTGTGATGACAACTAGGGTATTAACGT
>NC_060182.1:48796188-48799708 GCF_021184085.1 Oncorhynchus gorbuscha
GAAATAAGGTGATAAAAGAAATCAGACAGGCCAAGGCAAACTTTTTTATTAACATAATTGGTGAAACAAAGGGAAATTCTAAATTGATATGGGAGAATCTAAAAGTTAACAGGGAAAGACCATAGTAACACTGCAAAAAGACTAGAAATCATGGTGAATAACAATCTAACACAGGATGCAGTTGAAATAGCAACAGCCTTCAATTCCTACTTTATTGACTCTGTCAGGTTACTGACACAGAACCCCTCCACTGATTTCTTGGGCTCAGTGCTAGTGAATGACACTCAACCTGTCTTCATCATAAGGGAGATTTCTGAGTCAAAGGTGTTTGGGATGGACTCTACCTTTCTTAAAAACTACAAAGAGTCACCATTGGCCCCATTACTAAGGTCACCAACACATCTATTGGTCTCGGTGTGTTTCAAAAGGGTATGGAAGTCGGCCATAATAACGGCCATCTTTAAATCAGGCGACCCTGCTGACGTGAGTAACTACAGGCCCATTAGTATACTACCTGTGGTGTCAAAGGTTGTTGAAAAGTGTGTAGCAGAACAAATGATTGCCCACCTCAATAACAGCCCCTTCACATTACACTCCATGCAGTTTGGCTTCAGAGCGAAACACTCCACAGAAACGGCTAACTGCTTTCTTCTGAAAATGTGAAGTCAAGATGGACAAAGGGGGTGCTGTTGGGGCTGTGTTTCTGGACCTAAGGAAGGCTTTTGATACTGTTAACCATGAGATTCTCATCACAAAATTGTCCAAGTTCAACTTTTCCCTGATGCCTTGAGATGGATGAAATCATACCTGAAGGCAGAACTCAGTGTCAGAGTGAGCAATGAGCTGTTGCCCACTCGTGAGCTATGATGTGGGCGTGCCCCAAGAGTCAATACTGGGGCCCCTCCTGTTCAGCCTGTACATTAATGATCTGCCTTCTGTCTGTACTGGGTCTGAAGTTCAAATGTATGCAGATGATACAGTGATATATGTGCATGCAAAGAGCAAACAACAAGCTGCACAAGAACTCACTACTGTAATGGTCCAGGTTACAAAGTGGCTCAGTGACTCGTGTTTGCATCTCAATGTGAAAAAAACTGTTTGCATGTTCTTCACAAAGAGGGCAACAGATGCTACTGAGCCAGATGTCTATGTGTCAGGGGAGAAGCTCCAGGTGGTATCCGATTTTAAGTATTTTGGCATCATACTTGATTCCAACCTCTCTTTTAAAAAGCATGTGAAAAAGGTAATTCAAATAACTAAATTCAATCTAGTTAATTTTCGATTTATACGAAATTGTTTGACTACAGAGGTAGCAAAACTGTACTTCAAATCTATGATACTCCCCCACTTAACATACTGCTTGACTAGTTGGGCCCAAGCTTGCTGTACAACATTAAAACCTATTCAGTCTGTCTACAAACAGGCTCTCACAGTGCTTGATAGGAAGCCCAATATAGCCATCATCATTGTCACATCCTTAGAAAGCATGAGCTCTTGAGTTGGGAAAATCTTGTGCAATACACCGACGCATGTCTTGTATTCAAGATCCTTAATGGCCTGGCTCCCCCTCCACTCAATATTTTGTTAAACAGAAAACCCAGACATATGGCAGCAGATCCACAAGGTCTGCCATGAGAGATGACTGTATAGTTCCCCTAAGGAAAAGCACCTTTAGTAAATCTGCATTCTCTGTGAGAGCTTCCCATGTCTGGAATACACGGCCATCAGACACACATAACTGCACCACATATCACACTTTCACAAAATGCTTGAAGACCTGGCTAAAGGGCAATCAGATTTGTGAACATGGTCCCTAGCTGTGTGTTGCCGCTTTCCATGTTGTCTGTTGTCTGTAGCTTATGAGAGGTGTGGGAAACACTTGTTGCTTATGAATTTTGTCTTGCTTTTTGTTCTATGTTGCTCTGTCTGTATGCTATATCTTGATTGTCCTATGTTGCTATGTCTTGCTTGTTCTATGGTGCTATTGTCTCATATTGTAATTGTTTTTAATAACCTGCCCAGGGACTCGGTTGAAAATTAACCGGTTAAAACCGGCACTTTACTGAAACGCTGGGATTAATGTGCACTGTCCCTGTAAAAATAAAATAAACTAAACTAAAACTAAAACTAAATTTACTGAAATGTGTTCCGTTATGGCTATTAAAAGTCGACTATTTGAGACTCAGCGATTCATTTAAGTTTACAGTAGTATGAGGCTGATGCTGACTTCAATATCATTGACTGAACAACTCTGCTAAAACAATGCAAAGCCTATGTCCAAAATAGTTGCTCATGCTACTTCGACCTTTTTGACTATTGACTCCTTTTTGACTCCTATTGAGTCCTTTTAGACTCCTATTGAGTCCTTTTAGACTCATATTGAGTCCTTTTGACTCCTATTGAGTTCTTTTGACTCCTATTGAGACCCTTTTGACTCCTATTGAGTCCCCTTTTTAGACTCCTATAGAGTCCTTTTTAGACTCCTATTGAGTCATTTTAGACTCCTATTGAGTCCTTTTAGACTAATCCTTTTGACTCCTATTGAGTCCTTTTGACTCCTATTGAGTCCTTTTAGACTCCTATAGAGTCCTTTAGACTCCTATTGAGTCCTTGACTCCTATTGAGTCCTTGACTCCTATTGAGTCCTTTTGACTCCAGACTCAAAGCAAGTCAGTTGTAGAGCTGTGAAATGCTCCTATTTGACTCCTATTGAGCCCTATTGACTCCACACTTAAAGCAAACTTTAAACTCCCATTTGACTTCCCAGCTGCCTCGTGGGAGTGGCGGGAGAACACCCCGAGGAGGAGGATTTGTGTTGATTCAGCAGCGACGAGGTCATCAACTTTATTGACGAGACCCCGCTGCCCAGCCCATGAAGAGCCCTCGCCGCACCTCCACCATCTCCTAATCCCGGACATCATCTTGTTCTCGCATTTCTCACCGACTGAGCATGAGCCCCAGGCCCTGCGGTGCCCTCTCGGAGCATGGCAGGAGCTGTAGCCGGGTGGGCCGCTGGACGGCTTCTGCACAGGATGGGCAGTGGTGGTGGGGAAAGCTCTGGGATGTGCCGTTCAGGTAAAGTTCTCTCCATGAACACCGCGGGAAAGGAAGCGCTCAAGGCTTAACTGGTCCCCCCTCGGACTGGGAGCACTCATCTCACAGGCATAGCAGGACAGGAGCCCACAGGCCTGGGCCCAGCTATCTACAAACACCTGACTACAGGAGAATAAAGGAACACAAAATAGTTTTATAAAACTCACCTTCTGCATCGCCCTCAGGATATTTTCACATTTCACTCTTATAGGAGTGAGAAAGTTAATATTATTATTATTACACAGCCATGACATTGGGGTGGTTGAAAGATTTCATACGGGTATATCCTAAATAATTGTTATTTTTATTCAACCACCCTATAATCCCAAAGCTAGACTTGATATTATTGGCTTTGTACACATCATGACTTGCCTACCTTTGCTTGCGAGAACCTGATAGGCTAGACAACATAGCAGCTTTGAAGAGG
>NC_060182.1:48799808-48811062 GCF_021184085.1 Oncorhynchus gorbuscha
GGGAGGTAGGGAGGTAGGTAGGTAGGTAGGTAGGTAGGTAGGTAGGTAGGTAGGTAGGTAGGTAGGAGCCAGAACCAAGGTTTTACAGCAATATCTGCCCATTTAATCAACACAACTGAATCTACCCATGTACTGTATATTTTGTATCACTAGGCCTATTTGTTGTGGTCTCCATCGACATTCTTTGAGCTAAGATGGTTACCAGTGGCTAAAGAATACGTATCTGCAGACTCCTTGAGGCTCCTGCTCTGACGTATGGCCTGAGGCTATTCATACTGATATAATCTCTCATTGACAGACTTCATAAATGGTACCGTAGATGCGGGATGCGTGAGATAACGGGCGGCATTAGCTCCGGTTCTTGGGTTTTTCCATCACTGGTTATATGCACAAATCATTATTTTGCAGGTATCTTTAGAATTGCGGATGGGAGGGGAAATTTGGCCCATAGACCATAACTTGCAAAGAGAAAGTGTGGAGTTCTTCGTTCCGTTTCCGATCCTCGTTCTCTCTCTTCTCTTAACACTTATGTACCAAGAACTTAATCAAGCATCTGACCACTTACGCAAGCCTTTGGTTCTGTGTTAACTGAGATTTGTACTTATATAGCCTGGGTCTCAGAGCTATAGTTAGTTATTCTGACAGCAAGATCAGAGCTAGTGAAAACGGCTGCTGCATGAGCACTGAATAAATATTTAATGAAGTTGGAACTATTTTAGACCAAGGGGTCTATTTTGGTCTTTAACGCAGACTGACAATAATAAATAACACATTTGAGGTGGTTCATAAAGTCATGAAAAAAATAGCACAAGTTATATTATATAACTCTACATATTTTTAACATATCATTCCAAAATCATGGGCAATAAAATTTGGAGTTAGTCCCACTTTGCTGCTATAACAGCCTCCACTCCTCTGGAAAGGCTTACCCCTAGATGTTGGAACTATGTTGCGGGGACTTGCCTCCATTCAGCACCAACAGCATTAGTGAGGTCGGGCAAAGACGTTGGGTGATTATGCCTGGCTTGCAGTCGGCGTTCCAATTCAAAGATCTCCCTTCACTGGAACTAAGGGGCCTCGCCCGAACCATGAAAAACAGCACCAGACCATTATTACTCATCCACCAAACTTTACAGTTGGCACTATGCATTGGGGCAGGTAGTGTTATCCTGGCATCTGCCAAACCCAGATTCGTCCGTCGGTCTACCAAATGGTGAAAAATGATTCATCACTCCAGAGAACGCGTTTCCACTACTTCAGAGTCCAATGGCGGCGAGCTTCATACCACTCCAGCCAACGCCTGTCATTGCGCATGGCGAACTTAGGCTTGTGCGCAGCTGCTTGGCCATGGAAACCCATTTCATGAACCTCCCAACGTACAGTTCTTGTGATGACGTTGCTTCCAGTGGCATTTTGGAACTCGGTAGTGAGTGTTGCAACCGAGGACAATATTTGTGCTACGTGCATCAGCACCTGGGAAGTGGTCACATCTGTGAGCTTGCTACCACTTCCGGCTGGAGCCGCCGTTGCTCTTAGACATTTACTTCACAATATCACTACAGATGACCGTGGCATCAGCTGAGGCAGAAATTTGACGCACTGACTTGTTGGTGGCATCCTATTATGGTGCCACAATGAAAGTCACTGAGATCTTCAGTAAGACCATTCTACCGCAATGTTTGGCTACAGAGTTACACACCTGTGAGCGACAGGAGTGGCTGAAATAGCCGAACCCACTAATTTGAAGGGTTTCCGCATGACCTTTGTATATACAGTTCCAGTCAAAGGTTTCGGACATACCTAGTCATTCATGGGTTTTCTTTGTCTTACTATTTTCTGCAAGACATCAGAACTATTAAATAAAACATGGAATAATGCAGTTACCAAAAAGTGTGGAATATATTTTAGATTTTTCAGTAGCCACCTTGCCTTAATGACAACTTTGCACACTCTTGGTATTCTCTCAACCAGCTTCTCCTGGAATGCTTTTCAAAAGCCTTGAAAGAGTTCCCACATATGCTGAGCACTTGTTGGCTGCTTTTCCTTCACTCTATGGTCCAACTCATCCCAAACCATCTCAATTGGGTTGGAGATCGGGTGATTGTAGAGGCCAGATCATCTGATAAAGCATACTCCTTCTTGGTCAAATAGCGTTACACAGCCTGGAGGTGTTGGGTCAAAACAAATGATAGCGCAAACCAGATGGGATGGTGTATTGCTGCGAATGCTGTGGTAGCCATGCTGGTTAAGTGTGATTGGAATTCTGAAATAAATCACAGACAGTGCTCACCAGCAATTAATGCTGGAGATCATTGGGTCTAGGAGTCATAGTTAAGGCTGTGGGACCAGTCAGTCTAGTTAAGGCCAGGAGTCAGTCCAGTCATTGGGTCTAGTTAAGGCTGTGGGTCATTGGGTCAGTTAAGGTAGGGGCTCATTGGTCTAGTTAAGGCTGTAGGGGTCATTGGGTCATTAGGTCTAGTTAAAGCTGTGGGGTCATTGGGTCTGTTATTAAGGGTCTAGTTGGTTGGAGTCATTGGTCCAGTTAAAGGGTCTGTTTGAGGGGTCCATTAACTATTAAAGTGGGGGTCTAGTTAAGGCTGTAGGGGTCATTGGGTCTAGTTAAGGCTGTAGGGGTCATTGGGTCTAGTTAAAGCTGTGGTCATTGGTTCTGGTTTAAGCTGGGGTCATTGGGTCTAGTTAAGTCTGTAGGAGCTCATTGGGTCCTGGTTTAAAGCTGTTAGGGTCATTGGGTCCATAAGCTGTAGAGCGTCATTGGGTCTAGTTAAAGCTGTATGGGTCATTGTGTCTAGTTAGGCTGTAGGGTCTCGTTGAGTCCAATTAAGGCTGTATGGGTCATTGGGTCTGAGTTAAGTCTGTAGGGTCATTAGGTCCAGTTAAGGCTGGGGTCCTGGGGTCCAGTTAAGCTGTCGGGGTCATTAGGTCAGGTTTGGCGCTGAGGATCCATTGGGTCTGAGCAAAGCTGTAGGGGTCATTGGGTCCACATATTGCATAATAAGAGCTGTTACTGCAGGAGTCATTAGGTCCAGCTGGCTGTAGGGTCATTGGGTCTGGCTAGGCTGTAGGAGTCATTGGGTCCAGTTAAGGCTGTAGGGGTAATTGGGTCCAGCTGCTGTAGGGTTCATTGGGTCCAGTTAGGCTGTAGGGTTGTGGGTCCAGTTAGGCTGTAGGGGTCATTGGGTCTAGATTAAAGCTGTAGGGGTCATTGGTCCGGGTTGGGCTACTGTGGAAGGCTCCGGTCATTGGGTCTAGTTAAGGCTGTCGGGGTCATTGGGTCTAGTTAAGGCTGTGGGGTCATTGGGTCTCGTTAAGGCTGTAGGGGTCATTGGGTCTAGTTAAGGCTGTAAAAATTCATTGGAATCTGGTTAAGGCTGTAGGGGTCACTGGGTCCTCGTTAAGGCTGTGGGGTCATTGGTTCTGGTTAAGGCTGTAGGGGTCATTGGGTCTAGTTAAGGCTGTGTAGGGGTCATTGGGTCTAGTTAAGGCTGTTAGGGTCATTGGGTCCAGTTAAGGCTGTAGGGGTCATTGGGTCTAGAAGTTAAAGCTGTAGTGGTCATTGTGTCTAGTTATGGCCAAGGGGGTCATTGGAATTCTGAATTAAGGCTGTATGGGTCATTGGGTCTAGTTAAGTCTGTAGGGGTCATTGGGTCTAGTTAAGGCTGTAGGGGTCATTGGGTCTAGTTAAGGCTATCGGGGTCATTGGGTCAAGAGTTAAAGCTGAGGGATCATTGTCTAGTTAAAGCTGTAGGGGTCATTGGGTCTAGTTAAGGCTGGGGTCATTGGGTCTAGTTAAGGCTGTAGGGGTCATGGGTCTAGTTAAGGCTGTAGGGGTCATTGGGTCTAGTTAAGGCTGTAGGGGTAGTGGGTCTAGTTAAAGCTGTAGGGTTCATTGGGTCTGAGTTAAGGCTGTATGGGTTATTGGGTCACAGTTATAGGCTGTAGGGGTCATTAGTCTAGTTAAGGCTGTAGGGGTCATTGGTCTAGTTAAGGCTGTAGGAGTCATTGGAGTCTGAATTAAGCTGTGGAATCATTGGGTCTAGATTGGGCTGTAGAGTCATTGGAGTCTGAATTGAAGCTGTAAGAGAGTCATTGGGTCTGGTCCAAAGCTGTGGGAGTCGTGGTTCTGGTTAAGGCTGTAGGAGTCATTGGGTCTAGTTAAGGCTGTGGGAGTCATTTGGGTCTAGTTAAGGCTGTTAGGGTCGTTGGGTCAGTTAAGGCTGTGGCGTCATTGGGTCTAGTTAAAGCTGTAGTGGTCATTGTGTCTAGTTGGAAGGCTGTAGGGGTCGTGGGTACAGATTGGGCTGTATGGGTCATTGGGTCCTGATTGGTCTGTAGGGGTCATTGGGTCTAGTTAAGGCTGTAGGGAGTCCATTGGGTCTGAATTCTCGGGGTCATTGGGTCCAAGAGATTAAAAAGCTGAGGATCATTGGGTCTGAATTAAAGCTGTTGGGGTCATTGGGTCCTGAATTAAGGCTGTGGGGTCATTGGGTCTGAATTAGGCTGTAGGGGTCGTGGGTCTGGTTAAGGCTGGGGTCGTGGGTCCTGGTTAAGGCTGTAGGGGTAGTGGGTCTGATTAAGCTGTAGGGTTCATTGGGTCTAGTTAAGGCTGTATGGGTTATTGGGTCTAGTTAAGGCTGTAGGGGTCATTGGGTCTAGTTAAGGCTGTAGGGGTCATTCATTCAGTTAAGGCTGTAGGGGTCATTGGGTCTAGTTAAGGCTGTCGGGTCATTGGGTCTAGTTAAGGCTGTAAGTCGTAGGTCAGTTAAGGCTGTGGGTCATTGGGTCTAGTTAAGGCTGTAGGGGTCATTGGGTCTAGTTAAGGCTGTAGGGGTCATTGGGTCTGGTTAAGGCTGTAGTCATTGGGTCTAGTTAAAGCTGTGGGGTCATTGGGCTAGTTAAGGCTGTAGGAGTCATTGGGTCTAGTTGAAGCTGTGGGGTACTGGGTCTAGTTAAGGCTGTAGGGGTCATTGGGTCACAGTTAAGGCTGTAGGGTAATTGGTCTAGTTAAGGCTGTAGGAGTCATTGGGTCTAGTTAAAGCTGTGGGAGTCATTGGTTCTGGTTAAGGCTGTGGGGTTCATTGGGTCTAGTTAAGGCTGTAGGGGCCATTGTCTAGTTAAGGCTGTAGGGTTAATTGGGTCTAGTTAAAAAGCTGTAGGTTCATTGGGTCTAGTTAAGGCTGTATGGGTTGGGTCTAGTTAAGGCTGTAGGGGTCATTGGGTCTAGTTAAGGCTGTAGGGGTCATTGGGTCTAGTTAAGGCTATCGGGGTCATTGGGTCTAGTTAAGGCTGTAGGGGTCATTGGGTCTAGTTAAGGCTGTAGGAGTCATTGGGTATTTAGAAAATAAATCACAGACAGTGTCACCAGCAATTAATGCTGAGAGATCATTGGGTCTAGTTAAGGCTGTAGGAGTCATTGGGTCTAGTTAAAGGGGCTGTGGGAGTCATTGGGTCTAGTTGTGCTGTGTGGGTCATTGGGTCTAGTTAAGGCTGTAGGAGTCATTGGGTCTAGTTAAAGCTGTAGGGTCATTGGGTCTCGTTAAGGCTATCGGGGTCACTGGGTCTAGTTAAGGCTGTCTGGGTCATTGGGTCTAGTTAAGGCTGTCGGGTCATTGGGTCTAGTTAAGGCTGTAGGGGTCATTGGGGGTATTTAGAAAATAAATCACAGACAGTGTCACCAGCAATTAATGCTGGAGAGATCATTGGGTCTAGTTAAGGCTGTAGAGCCATTGGGTCTCAGTTAAGGCTGTGGGAGTCATTGGGTCTAGTTAAGGCTGAGGGGTCATTGGGTCTAATAAAAAGCTGAGGGGTCATTGGGTCTAGTTAAGGCTGAGGGGTCAGCTGGGTCTAATAAAGGCTGAGGGGTCATTGGGTCTAATTAAGGCTGAGGGGTCATTGGGTCTAGTTAAAGCTGTGGGAGTCATTGGTTCTGGTTAAGGTTGTGAGCTATTTTGTCTAGTTAAGGCTGAGGGTCATTGGGTCTAGTTAGGGCTATAGGGGTCATTGGTCTAAAGGCTGTAGGGGTCATTGGGTCTAGTTAAGGCTGTAGGGGTCATTGGGTCTAGTTAAGGCTGTAGTGTGGTCATTGGGTCTAGTTAAGGCTGTAGGGTTCATTGGGTCTAGTTAAAGCTGAGGGGTCATTGGGTCTAGTTAAGGCTGTAGGGGTCATTGGGTCTAGTTAAAGCTGAGGGTCATTGGGTCTAGTTAAGGCTGTAGGAGTCATTGGGTCTAGTTAAAGCTGTGGGTTCATTGGGTCTAGTTAAGGCTGTAGGGGTCATTGGGTCTAGTTAAGGCTGTAGGGGTAATTGGGTCTAGTTAAAGCTGTAGGGTTCATTGGTCTAGTTAAGGCTGTATGGGTTATTGGGTCTAGTTAAGGCTATCGGGGTCATTGGGTCTAGTTAGCTGTCGGGGTCATTGGGTCTAGTTAAGGCTGTCGGGGGTCATTGGGTCTAGTTAAGGCTGTAGGGGTCATTGGTATTTAGAAAATAAATCACAGACAGTGTCACCAGCAATTAATGCTGAGAGATCATTGGGTCTAGTGAAGGCTGTAGGAGTCATTGGGTCTAGTTAAGGCTGTGGGAGTCATTGGGTCTAGTTAAAGCTGTGGGTCATTGGGTCTAGTTAAGGCTGTAGGAGTCATTGGGTCTAGTTAAAGCTGTGGGGGTCATTGGTTCTTGTTAAGGCTGTAGGGGTCATTGGGTCTAGTTAAAGCTGTGGGAGTCATTGGGTCTAGTTAAGGCTGAGGGGTCATTGGGTCTAGTTAAGGCTGGAGGGGTCATTGGGTCTAATAAATGCTGAGGGGTCATTGGGTCTAGTTAAGGCTGAGGGGTCATTGGGTCTAATAAAGGCTGAGGGGTCATTGGGTCTAATTAAGGCTGAGGGGTCATTGGGTCTAGTTACATTTAAGTCACTTAGCAGACGCTCTTTATCCAGAGCGACTTACAAATTGGTGCATTCACCTTTGACATCCAGTGGGACAGTCACTTAACAATAGTGCATCTAAACTTAGGGGGTGGGGTGAGAGGGATTACTTAACCTATCCTAGGTATTCCCTTAAAGAGGTGGGGTTTCCAGGTACCTCGTTAAAGCTGTTAAAGCAGTTAAAGCTGTGGAGCATTGGTTCTGGTTAAGGCTGTGGGAGTCATTTTGTCTAGTTACGGCTGAGGGGCCATTGGGTCTAGTTAAGGCTATAGGGTCATTAGTCTAGTTAAGGCTGTAGGGGTCATTGGGTCTAGTTAAGGCTGTGGGAGTCATTGGGTCTAGTTAAGGCTGAGGGGTCATTGGGTCTAGTTAAGGCTGAGGGGTCATGGGTCCTAGTTAAGTTGGAGCGAGTGGTCGCATCTGCACGTCGCTCCAACGGGTAGTATAACTTTTTCATTATATTTCATTATATCACAACGGTTTGATTTGTCTTATCTTAGCAATTTCTTCTCAGCTAGCTACATAGCCGTCTTTGTATCAAAGATAATTGCGTAATTATCGTATTTCGCCGTCCTAACGTAGTCTTCACTAGCCAGCTAGCTAACGTCCACTGATTAGCTGCACTGAGAAACTATTACTATTACACTCAACTGAACGACTTGATTAGTTTAGTGTTAGCTACCTACATAGCTGTCTTTGCTGTCTTCGTATCATCGTATCATCGTATCCAAGATAATTGTGTTGTTTAGGTTTAGAGTGTGTAGTCTTAGAGTGATTATCTTAATTTACCGAGGTTAGCTAGCCAGCTATTTGTCGTCCTTAACGTAGGTGACTCTGCTAGCTAGCCAACTCTGCTAGCTAGCCAACAGCTAGCCAACGCTAGCCAACGTCTTCTGTATAGAACTCAACTACCCGGTCGCATTCACAGGTTGTATCACTTTTTCACTTCATTTCATTACAGTACAACGGTTTGATTTGTTTGATCGTAGCTAGCTACTTAGCTAGCTACATAGCCGTCTTTGTATCAAAGATAATTGTGTAGTCTAGAGCGATTTTCTAGGTTCGCTAGCCATCTATTGTCGTTCTTTAACGCAACGTAACGTAAACAACACTGCTAGCTAGCCTGCTAGCCCCCGAATAGCAACACTGCAGAAACTATTACACTCAACGGAACGACTTGATTAGTGTAGTGTCAACAACGCACCCACTGCCAGCTGGCCTACTTCAGCAGTACTGTATCATTTTAATCATTTTAGTCAATAAGATTCTTGCTACGTAGCTTAACTTTCTGAACATTCGAGACGTGTAGTCCACTTGTCATTCCAATCTCCTTTGCATTAGCGTAGCCTCTTCTGTAGCCTGTCAACTATGTGTCTGTTTATCCCTGTTCTCTCCTCTCTGCACAGACCATACAAACGCTCCACACCGCGTGGCCGCGGCCACCCTACTCTGGTGGTCCCAGCGCGCACGACCCACGTGGAGTTCCAGGTCTCCGGTAGCCTCTGGAACTGCCAATCTGCGGTCAACAAGGCAGAGTTCATCTCAGCCTATGCCTCCTCCAGTCCCTCGACTTCTTGGCACTGACGGAAACATGGATCACCACAGACAACACTGCTACTCCTACTGCTCTCTCTTCGTCCGCCCACGTGTTCTCGCACACCCCGAGAGCGTCTGGTCAGCGGGGTGGTGGCACCGGGATCCTCATCTCTCCCAAGTGGTCATTCTCTTTTCTCCCCTTACCCATCTGTCTATCGCCTCCTTTGAATTCCATGCTGTCACAGTTACTAGCCCTTTCAAGCTTAACATCCTTATCATTTATCGCCCTCCAGGTTCCCTCGAGAGTTCATCAATGAGCTTGATGCCTTGATAAGCTCCTTTCCTGAGGACGGCTCACCTCTCACAGTTCTGGGCGACTTTAACCTCCCCACGTCTACCTTTGACTCTTTCCCTCTCTGCCTCCTTCTTTCCACTCCTCTCCTCTTTTGACCTCACCCTCTCACCTTCCCCCTACTCACAAGGCAGGCAATACGCTGACCTCATCTTTACTAGATGCTGTTCTTCCACTAACCTCACTGCAACTCCTCCAAGTCTCCGACCACTGCCTTGTATCCTTTTCCCTCTCGCTCTCATCCAACACCTCCCACACTGCCCCTACTCGGATGGTATCGCGCCGTCCCAACCTTCGCTCTCTCTCCCCGCTACTCTCTCCTCTTCCATCCTATCATCTCTTCCCTCCGCTCAAACCTTCTCCCACCTATCTCCTGATTCTGCCTCCTCAACCCTCCTCTCCTCCCTCTCTGCATCCCTTGACTCTCTATGTCCCCTATCCTCCAGGCCGGCTCGGTCCTCCCCTCCCGCTCCGTGGCTCGATGACTCATTGCGAGCTCACAGAACAGGGCTCCGGGCAGCCGAGCGGAAATGGAGGAAAACTCGCCTCCCCTGCGGACCTGGCATCCTTTCACTCCCTCCTCTCTACATTTTCCTCCTCTGTCTCTGCTGCTAAAGCCACTTTCTACCACGCTAAATTCCAAGCATCTGCCTCTAACCCTAGGAAGCTCTTTGCCACCTTCTCCTCCCTCCTGAATCCTCCGCCCCCTCCCCCCTCCTCCCTCTCTGCAGATGACTTCGTCAACCATTTTGAAAAGAAGGTCGACGACATCCGATCCTCGTTTGCTAAGTCAAACGACACCGCTGGTTCTGCTCACACTGCCCTACCCTGTGCTCTGACCTCTTTCTCCCTCTCTCTCCAGATGAAATCTCGCGTCTTGTGACGGCCGGCCGCCCAACAACCTGCCCGCTGACCCTATCCCCTCCTCTCTTCTCCAGACCATTTCCGGAGACCTTCTCCCTTACCTCACCTCGCTCATCAACTCATCCCTGACCGTTGGCTACGTCCCTTCCGTCTTCAAGAGAGCGAGAGTTGCACCCCTTCTGAAAAAAACCTACACTCGATCCCTCCGATGTCAACAATTACAGACCAGTATCCCTTCTTTCTTTTCTCTCCAAAACTCTTGAACGTGCCGTCCTTGGCCAGCTCTCCCGCTATCTCTCTCTGAATGACCTTCTTGATCCAAATCAGTCAGGTTTCAAGACTAGTCATTCAACTGAGACTGCTCTCCTCTGTATCACGGAGGCGCTCCGCACTGCTAAAGCTAACTCTCTCTCCTCTGCTCTCATCCTTCTAGATCTATCGGCTGCCTTCGATACTGTGAACCATCAGATCCTCCTCTCCACCCTCTCCGAGTTGGGCATCTCCGGCGCGGCCCACGCTTGGATTGCGTCCTACCTGACAGGTCGCTCCTACCAGGTGGCGTGGCGAGAATCTGTCTCCTCACCACGCGCTCTCACCACTGGTGTCCCCAGGGCTCTGTTCTTGGCCCTCTCCTATTCTCGCTATACACCAAGTCACTTGGCTCTGTCATAACCTCACATGGTCTCTCTTATCATTGCTATGCAGACGACACACAATTAATCTTCTCCTTTCCCCCTTCTGATGACCAGGTGGCGAATCGCATCTCTGCATGTCTGGCAGACATATCAGTGTGGATGACGGATCACCACCTCAAGCTGAACCTCGGCAAGACGGAGCTGCTCTTCCTCCCGGGAAGGACTGCCCGTTCCATGATCTCGCCATCACGGTCGACAACTCCATTGTGTCCTCCTCCCAGAGCGCCAAGAACCTTGGCGTGATCCTGGACAACACCCTGTCGTTCTCAACTAACATCAAGGCGGTGGCCCGTTCCTGTAGGTTCATGCTCTACAACATCCGCAGAGTACGACCCTGCCTCACACAGGAAGCGGCGCAGGTCCTAATCCAGGCACTTGTCATCTCCCGTCTGGATTACTGCAACTCGCTGTTGGCTGGGCTCCTGCCTGTGCCATTAAACCCCTTCAACTCATCCAGAACGCCGCAGCCCGTCTGGTGTTCAACCTTCCCAAGTTCTCTCACGTCACCCCGCTCCTCCGTTCTCTCCACTGGCTTCCAGTTGAAGCTTCGCATCCGCTACAAGACCATGGTGCTTGCCTACGGAGCTGTGAGGGAACGGCACCTCAGTACCTCCAGGCTCTGATCAGGCCCTACACCCAAACAAGGGCACTGCGTTCATCCACCTCTGGCCTGCTCGCCTCCCTACCACTGAGGAAGTACAGCTCCCGCTCAGCCCAGTCAAAACTGTTCGCTGCCCTGGCCCCCAATGGTGGAACAAACTCCCTCACGACGCCAGGACAGCGGAGTCAATCACCACCTTCCGGAGACACCTGAAACCCCACCTCTTTAAGGAATACCTAGGATAGGTTAAGTAATCCTCTCACCCCACCC
>NC_060182.1:48811162-48958662 GCF_021184085.1 Oncorhynchus gorbuscha
CATGAAGAACATATAGATTAGCCCCGGGTGGTTAAAGAATGGCTATGTGAAAGGCTAGTCTATTTGAACAGGGTGTTGTAAGGTGAAGGAGGCATTCAACTCAAGTAGTGCCTCACATCTACACACATATCATCCGCTGTGTTGTTCCTCACCTTAAGAATCTTAAGACTCTGATATGACTCATTTTCCCCAGTGTCAAACCCTGAGCTTCTCTCCACAACAACTGGCTGATGTCCCATTAAAAGTTGTAGAGAGCAGTCAACTGTGTTGTGGAACTCATTAATCACGGCGGAACAGATATCAGGAAAACAGATTTGCTAGAACGTCACTACACTAGTTAACTAAGTAGAGGATCATTCCATTGAGTGTGTGATCTGCCATTGCATCCCTGCCTTTCATTTCAAATGGATTGATTTCAAATCAAATCAAATCAAATCAAATGTTATTTGTCACATACACATGGTTAGCAGATGTTAATGCGAGTGTAGCGAAATGCTTGTGCTTCTAGTTCCGACAATGCAGTGATAACCAACAAGTAATCTAACTAACAATTCCAAAACTACTGTCTTATACACAGTGTAAGGGGATAAGGAACATGTACATAAGGATATATGAATGAGTGATGGTACAGAGCAGCATACAGTAGATGGTATCGAGTACAGTATATACATATGAGATGAGTGTGTAGACAAAGTAAACAAAGTGGCATAGTTAAAGTGGCTAGTGATACATGTGTTACATAAGGATGCAGTCGATGATGTAGAGTACAGTATATACATATGCATATGAGATGAATAATGTAGGGTAAGTAACATTATATAAGGTAGCATTGTTTAAAGTGGCTAGTGATATATTTACATCATTTCCCATCAATTCCCATTATTAAAATGGCTGGAGTTGGGTCAGTGTCAATGACAGTGTGTTGGCAACAGCCACTCAATGTTAGTGGTGGCTGTTTAACAGTCTGATGGCCTTGAGATAGAAGCTGTTTTTCAGTCTCTCGGTCCCAGCTTTGATGCACCTGCTGACCTCGCCTTCTGGATGATAGCGGGGTGAACAGGCAGTGGTTCGGGTGGTTGATGTCCTTGATGATCTTTATGGCCTTCCTGTAACAACGGGTGGTGTAGGTGTCCTGGAGGGCAGGTAGTTTGCCCCCGGTGATGCGTTGTGCAGTCCTCACTACCCTCTGGAGAGCCTTACGGTTGAGGCGGAGCAGTTGCCGTACCAGGGCGGTGATACAGCCCGCCAGGATGCTCTCGATTGTGCATCTGTAGAAGTTTGTGAGTGCTTTTGGTGACAAGCCAAATTTCTTCAGCCTCCTGAGGTTGAATAGGCGCTGCGCTTCTTCCGCAGCTGTCAGTGTGAGTGGACCAATTCAGTTTGTCTGTGATGTGTATGCCGAGGAACTTAAAACTAGCTACCCTCTCCACTACTGTTCCATCGATGTGGATAGGGGTGTGTTCCCTCTGCTGTTTCCTGAAGTCCACAATCATCTCCTTAGTTTTGTTGACGTTGAGTGTGAGGTTATTTTCCTGACACCACACTCCGGGCCCTCACCTCCTCCCTGTAGGCCGTCTCGTCGTTGTTGGTAATCAAGCCTACCACTGTTGTGTCGTCCGCCAAACTTTGATTGAGTTGGAGGCGTGAGTGGCCACGCAGTCGTGGGTGAACAGGAGTACAGGAGAGGGCTCAGAACGCACCCTTGTGGGGCCCCCGTGTTGAGGATCAGCGGGGAGGAGATGATGTTGCCTACCCTCACCACCTGGGCGGCCCGTCAGGAAGTCCAGTACCCAGTTGCACAGGGCGGGGTCGAGACCCAGGGTCTCGAAAGCTTAATGACGAGCTTGGAGGGTACTATGGTGTTGAATGCCGAGCTGTAGTCGATGAACAGCATTCTCACATAGGTATTCCTCTTGTCCAGGTGGGTTAGGGCAGTGTGCAGTGTGGTTGAGATTGCATCGTCTGTGGACCTATTTGGGCGGTAAGCAAATTGGAGTGGGTCTAGGGTGTCAGGTAGGGTGGAGGTGATATGGTCCTTGACTAGTCTCTCAAAGCACTTCATGATGACGGAAGTGAGTGCTACGGGGCGGTAGTCGTTTAGCTCAGTTACCTTAGCTTTCTTGGGATCAGGAACAATGGTGGCCCTCTTGAAGCATGTGGGAACAGCAGACTGGTATAGGGATTGATTGAATATGTCCGTAAACACACCGGCCAGCTGGTCTGCGCATGCTCTGAGGGCGCGGCTGGGGATGCCGTCTGGGCCTGCAGCCTTGCGAGGGTTAACACGTTTAAATGTCTTACTCACCTCGGCTGCAGTGAAGGAGAGACCGCATGTTTCCGTTTGCAGGCCGTGTCAGTGGCACTGTATTGTCCTCAAAGCGGGCAAAAAAGTTATTTAGTCTGCCTGGGAGCAAGACATCCTGGTCCGTGACTGGGCTGGATTTCATCTTGTAGTCTGTGATTGACTGTAGACCCTGCCACATGCCTCTTGTGTCTGAGCCATTGAATTGAGATTCCACTTTGTCTCTGTACTGACGCTTAGCTTGTTTGATAGCCTTGCGGAGGGAATAGCTGCATTGTTTATATTCGGACATGTTACCAGTCACCTTGCCCTGATCAAAAGCAGTGGTTCGCGCTTTCAGTTTCACGAGAATGCTGCCATCAATCCACGGTTTCTGGTTAGGGAATGTTTTTATCGTTGCTATGGGAACGACATCTTCGACGCACGTTCTAATTAACTCGCACACCGAATCAGCGTATTCGTCAATATTCCCATCTGACGCAATACGAAACATGTCCCAGTCCACGTGATGGAAGCAGTCTTGGAGTGTAGAGTCAGCTTGGTCTGACCAGCGTTGGACAGACCTCAGCGTGGGAGCCTCTTGTTTTAATTTCTGCCTGTAGGCAGGGATCAGCAAAATGGAGTCGTGGTCAACTTTTCCGAAAGGGGGGCGGGGCAGGGCCTTATATGCGTCGCGGAAGTTAGAGTAACAATGATCCAAGGTTTCACCACCCCTGGTTGCGCAATCGATATGCTGATAAAATTTAGGGAGTCTTGTTTTCAGATTGGCTTTGTTAAAATCCCCAGCTACAATGAATGCAGCCTCCGGATAAATGTTTTCCAGTTTGCAAAGAGTTAAATAAAGTTCGTTCAGAGCCATCGATGTGTCTGCTTGGGGGGGGATATATACGGCTGTGATTATAATCGAAGAGAATTCTCTTGGAAGATAATGCGGTCTACATTTGATTGTGAGGAATTCTAAATCGGGTGAACAGAAGGATTTGAGTTCCTGTATGTTTCCTTCATCACACCATGTCCCGTTAGTCATGAGGCATACGCCCCCCACTCTTCTTACCAGAGAGATGTTTGTTTCTGTCCGCGCGATGCGTGGAGAAACCCGTTGGCTGCACCGCCCTGGATAGCGTCTTTCCAGTAAGCCATGTTTCCGTAAAGCAGAGAACGTTGCAGTCTCTGATGTCCTCTGGAATGCCACCCTTGCTCGGATTTCATCAACCTTGTTGTCGAGAGACTGGACATTGGCAAGAAGAATACTGGGAAGTGGTGCGCGATGTGCCCTTTTGGGAGTCTGACCAGAACACCGCTGCGTTTCCCTCTTTTCGGAGTCGTTTCCTTGGGTCGCTGCATGCGATCCATTCCGTTGTCCTGTTTGTAAGGCAGAACACAGGATCCGCGTCGCGGAAAACATATTCTTGGTCGTACTGATGGTGAGTTGACGCTGATCTTATATTCAGTAGTTCTTCTCGACTGTATGTAATGAAACCTAAGATGGCCTGGGGTACTAATGTAAGAAATAACACGTAAAAAAACAAAAAACTGCATAGTTTCCTAGGAACGCGAATCGAGGCGGCCATCTCAGTCGGCGCCGGAACCAAAGGAATTTGAGGCTGGTTCAGCAGTAAATAGCTGACTCTTTAGCAAATGTTCATGCACATTTAGAGTTTCTGATTCTAACACCACAAAACAGCTTAGCGAGATGTATAATTAGGCAGTGATTTTACCGAGATGTATAATTAGGCAGTGATTTTACGTAGATGTATAATTAGGCAGTGATTTTAGCTAGATGTATAATTAGGCAGTGATTTTACCTAGATGTATAATTACCTACGGGTTTATATTTTTTTGCTCGGGCAACATATTATAGCCAAACTTATTTTTTAGCTATTCCATGAGTGTTTGTGAGTTATCAGACAGATCGGTTTAGTTGGCCGCCTCGCTATCTGATGTCAGACAATGGAGCTGTGAAAACAGAATGATTTAATACTGCTTTCTCTTCTGTTTAAAATACCTTTATGTGTGTTCATTCTTACTCCCTGTGTCACCAAATCTAGCCCTTCATTTCCACACACACATAATGGTGATGTGCGGGTTTTTATTTTTAATTTAACCTTTATTTAACTAGGCAAGTCAGCTAAGAACAAATTATTATTTACAATGACAGCCTAGGAACAGTGGGTTAACTGCCTTGTTCTGGGGCAGAACGACAGATTTTTACTTTGTCAGCTCGGGGATTCAATCTAGCAACCTTTCGGTTACTGGCCCAATGCTCAACCACGAGGCTCCCTGCCGCCCCATGAGTTACAACCCACAGTCGCTGCAGTTATATCCAAGGGGCTTGCGGGTTTAGGGTAATTCAATATTGTGTGGACTAAGGGCTGGTCAGTGGCGGTCAGGTTGAATAAAGAAAAAAATGCAGAAATGTATCATTCTTGTGCAGTTTATTTCTATAGGCTACACAGAGGTTCTCTTTCATTATTTTAGGCTATCTGGCATTGGTGAGTAAGATTAAGCATTAGGGCCTAACTGCACAATTCATTGGTTGATTGGGGTTCTATATAGAACATTTTGGTTCTTTGACGAGATTAAAGAACCCTTTACTAAAAAAGGTTCTATATACGCTAACGTCAACAGTTTTAGAACACCTACTCATTCAAGGGTTTTCTTTATTTGTACACTTTTCAACATTATAGAATACTAGTGAAGACATCAAAACGATGAAATAACACATATGGAATCAAGGAGTAACCAAAAAAGTGTTAAAAAAATCTAAATATATTTTATATTTGAGATTCTTCAAATAGCCACCCTTTACCCCTTTTTCTCCCCAATTCCATGGTATCCAATTGGTAGTTACAGTCTTGTCTCATCGCTGCAACTCCCGTATGGACTCAGGAGTGGTGAAGGTTGAGTGCCGTTCATCCTCCGAAACACAACCCAACCAAGCCGCACTGCTTCTTGACACAATGCCCACTTAACCAGCCAGTCGCACCAATGTGTTGGAGGAAACACCATGCACCTGGCGACAGTGTCAGCGTGCACTGCGCCCGGACTTACCGGCCCGCCACAGGAGTCGCTAATGCGCAATGGGTCAAGGACATCCCTGCCGGCCAAACCCTCCCCTAACATGGACGACTAGTGCACCGCCCATAAGTTTCCCGGTCGTGGATGGCTGCGACAGAGCCTGGATTCGAACCCAGAATCTCTAGTGGTACTGCGATGCAGTGCCTTGCGCCACTCGGGAGGCCACCCTTTGCCTTGATGACAGCTTTGCACACTCTTGGCATTCTCTCAACCAGCTTCACCTGGAATGCTTGAAGGACTTCCCACATATGCCAAGCAATTGTTGGCTGCTTTTCCTTCACTCTGCGGTCGGACTCATTACAAACCATCCCAATTTGGTTGAGGTTGGGGATTATGGAGGCCAGGCCATCTGATGCAACACTCCATCACTCGTCTTGGTCAAATAGCCCTTACACAGCCTGGAGGTGTGTTTTGGGTCATTGTCCTGTTGAAAAATAATTGATAGTCCCAATAAACGCAAACCAGATGGGATGGCGTAACGCTGCAGAATGCTGTGGTAGCCATGCTAGTTAAGTGTGCCTTGAATTCTAAATAAATCAGACAGTGTCACCGGCACAGCACAGCATCCCCGCACCATAACACCTCCTCCTCCATGCTTTATGGTAGGAAATACACATGCAGAGATCATCTGTTCCCCCATACCGCGTCCCACAAAGACACAGCGGATGGAACCGAAAATCTCAAATTTGGATTTCTGACCAAGGACAGATTTCCCCAGTCCATTGCTCATGTTTCTTGGCCCAAACTAGTCTCTTCTTCTTATTTGTGTCCTTTAGTAGTGGTTTCTTTGCAGCAAATAGACCATGAAGGCTTCATTCACGCAGTCTCCTCTGAACAGTTGATGTTGAGATGTCTGTTTCTTGAACTCTGTGAAGCATTTGTTTGCGCTGTAATTTCTGGGGCTGGTAATTCTATTCCTGTGGCGGTCCTCATGAGAGCCAGTTTCATCATGGCTCTTGATGGTTTTTGCGACTGAACTTGAAGAAACGATCAAAGTTCTTGAAATGTTCCGTATTGACTGACCTTCATGTCTTAAAGTAATGGACTGTCATTTCTCTTTGCTTATTTGAGCTGTTCTTGCCATAATATGGACTTGATCTTTTACCAAATAGGGCTATTTTCTGTATACCACCCTACCTTGTCACAACTGATTGGCTCAAATGCTTTAAGAATGAAATAAATAATACAAATTAACTTATTCTTAATTGAAATGCATTTAATTAATGTAGGTGTTCTAAAACTTTTGAGAGAAAGAGAGAAATATGAAGAGAATTAGAGAGAGCATACTTAAATTCACACCGGATAAGACAAGAGAAATACTCCAGATAAAACAGACTGACCCTAGTCCCCGACACAAACGACTGCTGCATAAATACTGGAGGTTGAGACAGGAGGGGTCAGGAGACACTGTGGCCCCATCCGATGATACCCCCAGACAGGGCCAAACAGGCAGAATATAGTGCCTTGCGAGTATTCGGCCCCATTGAACTTTGTGACCTTTTGCCACATTTCAGGCTTCAAACATAAAGATATAAAACTGTATTTTTTGTGAAGAATCAACAACAAGTGGGACACAATCATGAAGTGGAACGACATTTATTGGATATTTCAAACTTTTTTAACAAATCAAAAACGTAGAAATTGGGCGTGCAAAATTATTCAGCCCCCTTAAGTTAATACTTTGTAGCCGCACCTTTTGCTGCGATTACAGCTGTAAGTCTCTTTTTGTCTCTTTTTGAGGCTCTGTTTTACTATCGTCTCCTTATATGGCTGTGAATGTGCCTTGAACGAGCTTATGCTCTCTGCCGTTCGTCCAAGATGTCTGCAGTATTGTGACGTATTTGTAGGCATATCATTGGAAGATTGGCCATAAGAGACTACATTTGCCAGGGTTCCGCCCGGTGTCCTTTGTCTAAGTTGGTGCGTAATTCTCAGTGGCAATCACTTTACCATGCGATTCAGAGGGAGAAGCACATTTCCAGGAACGATACATCATTGAAGAGATATGTAGAAAAACACCTTGAGGATTGATTCTAAACTGACTGTGCTAGTGGTAGACTCCACTAAGCTGGCAGGCTGGCTAACAGCCTGCTGCCTGGTCTGCACCCTATCTCATTGTGGTGCTAGAGGAGTTAGAGCCCTGTCTATGTTCATAGATAAGATGAGAGCACCCCTCCAGCTAGGATGGAGTCCATCACTCCTCCCACAGGTCAGGCTTGGTCCTGTTTGTGGGTGAGTCCCAGAAGGAGGGCCATTATCTACAAATTCTATCTTTTGGGAGGGGCAGAAAACAGTTTTCAACCAGCGATTGAGTTGTGAGACTCTGCTGTAGAGCTCATCACTCCCCCTAACTGGGAGGGGCCAGAGACAATTACTCGATGCCGACACATTTTTCTAGCTGATTTGCACGCAGAAGCTATATTGCGCTTGGTGATCTCTGACTGTTTCATCCTAACATCGTTGGTGCCAACGTGGATAACAATATCTCTATACTCTCTACACTCGCCAGCTTTAGCTTTAGCCAGCACCATCTTCAAATTAGCCTTAACGTCGGTAGCCCTGCCCCTGGTAAACAGTGTATGATCGCTGGATGATTCGTTTTAAGTCTAATACTGCGGGTAATGGAGTCGCCAATGACTAGAGTTTTCAATTTGTCAGAGCTAATGGTGGGAAGCTTCGGCGTCTCAGACCCCATAACGGGAGGAGTAGAGACAAGAGAAGGCTCGGCCTCTGACTCCGACTCGCTGCTTAACCTCTTCAACCTATGGGGGCGCTATGTCATTATTGGATAAAAAAACGTGCCCGTTTTAAGCGCAATATTTTGTCACGAAAAGATGCTCGAGTATGCATATAATTGGCAGCTTTGGAAAGAAAACACTCTGACGTTTTCAAAACTGCAAAGATATTATCTGTGAGTGCCCCAGAACTGATGCTACAGGCGAAACCAAGATGAAACCTCAAACAGGAAATGAGCTGAATTTTGAGGCTCTGTTTTACTATCGTCTCCTTATATTGCTGTGAATGTGCCGGGGAACGAGCTTATGCTCTCTGCCGTTCGTCCAAGATGTCTGCAGCATTGTGACGTATTTGTAGGCATATCATTGGAAGATTGGCCATAAGAGACTACATTTGCCAGGGTTCCGCCCGGTGTCCTTTGTCTAAGTTGGTGCGTAATTCTCAGTGGCAATCATTTTACCATGCGATTCAGAGGGAGAAGCACACTTCCAGGAACGATACATCATTGAAGAGATATGTAGAAAAACACCTTGAGGATTGATTCTAAACAACGTTTGCCATGTTTCAGTCGATATTATGGAGTTATTTTGGAAAAAGTTCAGCGTTTTTATAACTGAATTTCCGGGTTTTTTGGTAGACAAACATGACCCTGAAACGGACCGATTTCTCCTGCACAAGTAATCTTTTGGAAAAACTGAACATTTGTTATCTTACTGAGAGTCTCCTCATTGAAAACATCCGAAGTTCTTCAAAGGTAAATTATTTATTTGAATGTTTTTCTTGTTTTTGTGACATGAAGGTCAGTCAAAGGGGAACATTTCAAGAACTTTGAAAGTAGACCGGTGGAAATCTGTCCTTTGATTTGGTCCAAATTTGAGATTTTTGGTTCCAACTGCCGTGTCTTTGTGAGACACAGAGTAGGTGAATGGATGATCTCCACATTTGTGGTACCAACCGTGAAGCATGGAGGAGGAGGTGTGATGGTGTGGGGGTGCTTTGCTGGTGACACTGTCAGTGATTTATTTAGAATTCAAGGCACACCAGCATGGCTACCACAGCATTCTGCAGTGATATGACATCCCTTCTGGTTTGCATTTAGTGGGACTATCATTTGTTTTTCAACAGGACAATGACCCTACACACCTCCAGGCTGAGTAAGGGCTATTTGACCAAGAAGGAGTGTGATGGAGTGCTGCATCAGATGACCTGGCCTCCACAATCACCTGACCTCAAACCAATTGAGATGGTTAAGCATGAGTTGAACCGCAGAGTGAAGGAAAAGCATCCCACAAGTGCTCAGCATATGTGGGAACTCCTTCGGGACTGTTGGAAAAGCATTCCTCGTGAAGCTGGTTGAGAGAATGCCATGAGTGCGCAAAGCTGTCATCAAGGCAAAGGGTGGCTACTTTGAAGTATATTTTGAATGGTTTAACACTTTTTTGGTTACTACATGATTCCATGTGTTATTTCATAGTTTAGATGTCGCCACTAATATTTCATAATATAGACAATAGTAAAACCCTTGAATGAGTAGGTGTGTCCAAACATCTGACTGCTACTGTATGTGTGTGAGCTTCCGCGTGTGTTCATGTGTGTGTGTTTCTCAGATATCTGATTCACTCTCCTCTTTTTCTGAATTTGTGCCTTCCAAGGGTCTTGGTGTGAGTTGGTATGTTATAGTATAGTATATATGTTATATATGTGTTATAGTATACTGATTGGACAATTATGCGTGTTTGTGTTGTTGGTGAAAAGCAGCAGTCTTTAGAGTGTTTCTCTAAATGACAGAATTATGCCGGACCATTGAAGAGGACTTTGGAATTTCGTACACTGCTCCAAACTGTGTTTGCTCACCCAGATCAATTGGGAAAGACAACTCTTTATAATACCGTAAAACTTTGTAGTCCAGGTGTTTGTTTTATTCACTGAACACAACAGAACCTTTTATTTCATTTATTGAAAGCGGTGTCTATTTCCTTGAGGCACACAGTTTTTGCAAATTTGCATAGTTAATTGTTTAATTCCTGCATTCACTTCCAGCATTTTAATACATTTCTTAAGGAGCTCAATTTTTCATTTATTTTTCCTTTTGAATGTGCATTTTTGGCAGTTCCTACTTTCATCTCTAGATGGCGTTCTTTTAGAGACAGTTTCTTGGGGTCTGTACTCCTAAAATGTTGGACTGTTTTTGTTTAGCCAGTCAATAACTAGCAGTTCTCAGATGTTAGCAGCCAATGGCTAGCAGTTTCTTACTGCTGATAAAAACAAATGATTGACATTATTTTATCAAGTAATTAATTCATGATTTAATCTAACAAATAAAACATTAAACCTTGTGAACAATTCATGGTTATTCATGGTAACCTTGTAAACAATTGATTTAGACCCCTGTATTTATTGAATCAGGCTGTTGTTGTTTGCTGAAATGTGTTCCTTTGTGGCCCAGCTATTAAAAGGGACAGGAGGCTATTTGAGACTTGGCATTACATTTTTACAGTAGAAGTATGATTAGTCGTTGGTAACTGTGAAAGCCATTGCTGTTGTATCCCTGGCTGTGTCTGAATTGGTAGATGTATGATTAGTCGTTGGTAACTGTGAAAGCCGTTGCTGTTGAATCCCTGGCTGTGACTGAATTGGTAGATGTATTATTAGTCAGTGGTAACTGTGAAAGCCGTTGTGTAACGCGTTCGTCTGTTGAATGAAGAGAGCCGGACCGAAATGCAGTGTGTAGGTTATTCATGACTTTAATGAAGGAATCGCGGTACATTAAATAACTGAATCTAAATACAAAAACAACAGAACGGAACGTGAAACTAATTACAGCCTATCTGGTGAATACAACACAGAGACAGGAACAAACACCCACAAAATAGAAAGCGAAAGTCAGGCTGCCTAAATACGGTTCCCAATCAGAGACAACGATAAGCACCTGACTCTAATTGAGAATCGCCTCAGGCAGCCAAGCCTATACCACACCCCTAATCAGCCGCGATCCCAAATAATACAAACCCCAATACGAAACACAACATATAAACCCATGTCACACCCTGGCCTACCCAAACATATAACAAAAACACAAAATACAATGACCAAGGCGTGACAGAACCCCCCCCTAAGGTGCGGACTCCCGGACGCACCTCAAGAGCATAGGGAGGGTCCGGGTGGGCGTCTGTCCATGGTGGCGGTTCTGGCTCGGGGCGTGGACCCCCTCCATTAATGTCCTATTTCCTCCCCTTCGCGTCCTGGGATAATCCACCTTCTCCGCCGACCATGGCCTAATAGTCCTCACCCAGATCCCCACATAACTGAGGAGCAGCTCGTGACAGAGGGGCAGCTCAGGACAGAGGGCTTCTCAGGACAGAGGGCATCTCGGGACAGAGGGGCATCTCGGGACAGAGGGGCATCTCGGGACAGAGGGCATCTCGGGACAGAGGGCAGCTCGGGACAGAGGGGCAGCTCGGGACAGAGGGCAGCTAGGGACAGAGGGGCAGCTCGGGACAGAGGGGCATCTCAGGACAGAGGGGCATCTCAGGACAGAGGGCATCTCAGGACAGGAGAAGCCGGGACTGAGGGGAAGCCGGGACTGAGGGGAAGCCCGGTACTGAGGGGAAGCCCGGTACTGAGGAAGCCGGTACTGAGGAAGCCGGTACAGAGAGGAAGCCCGGTACTGAGAGGAAGCCCAGTACTGAGATGAAGCTCAGGCAGGTAGTAGGCTCCGGTAAATCCTGGTTGTCGGGCAGATCTAGAAGAGACTGGTTGTCGGGAGATCTGGAAGAGACTGGTTGTCTGGCGGCGCTGGGCTGACTGGCGGCGCTGGGCAGACTGGGAGCACTGGTGGCGCTGGGCAGACGGGAGACTCCGGCAGCGCAGGAGAGGAGAAAGGCTCTGGCTGCGCTAAACAGGCGGGAGACTCCGACAGCGCAGGAGAGGAGAAAAGCGCTGGCTGCGCTGAACAGGCGGCGCACTGGAGGCCTGGTGCGTGGTGCTGGAACTGGTGGTACTGGATCTAGGACACGCATAGGAAGCCTGGTGCGGGGAGCTGCTACCGGAGGACTGGTGTGTAGAAGTGGCTCTGGATAGACCGGACCGTGCAGGCGCATTGGTGCTCTTGAGCACCGAGCCTGCCAAGCTTACCTGGCTCGATGCCCACTCTAGCCCGGCCAATAGGAAGGGCTGGTATGTGCCGCACCTGGCTCTGCACCCGCACTGGAAACACCGTGCGCTCCATAGCATAACACGGTGCCTGCCCGGTCTCTCTAGCCCAACGGTGAGCACAGGGAGTTTGCGCAGGTCTCCTACCTGGCATAACTATTCTCCCTTCTAGCCACCCCCAATAATTTTTGGGCTGTTTTCCGGCTTCCAACCGCGTCGCCGTGCTGCCTCCTCATACCTGCACCTCTCCGCTTTATCCGCTTCTATTTCTTCCTTGGGACGGCGATATTCTCCAGGCTGAGCCCAAGGTCCTTTACCGTCTAATATCATCTCCCAAGACCAGAAGTCCTCATATTGCTGCTCCTCACAATTAACAGGAGAGTAGGCTCAGGTCTGACTCTGACTCAGCCACTCTCTCTCTGCGCTCTCCCGTTACTTTCGATTTTCGCTCTGCGTCGCTGTGTTTACATTTACATTACATTTAAGTCATTTAGCAGACGCTCTTATCCAGAGCGACTTACAAATTGGTGCATTCACCTTATGACTTCCAGTGGAACAGTCACTTTACCATAATGCATCTAAATCTTAAGGGGGGGGATACTTATCCTATCCTAGGTATTCCTTAAAGAGGTGGGGTTTCAGGTGTCTCCGGAAGGTGGTGATTGACTCCGCTGTCCTGGCGTCGTGAGGGAGTTTGTTCCACCATTGGGGGGCCAGAGCAGCGAACCCCGTTTTGACTGGGCTGGCGGGAGCTGTACTTCCTCAGTGGTAGGGAGGCGAGCAGGCCAGAGGTGGATGAACGCAGTGCCCTTGTTTGGGTGTAGGGCCTGATCAGAGTCTGGAGGTACTGAGGTGCCGTTCCCCTCACAGCTCCGTAGGCAAGCACCATGGTCTTGTAGCGGATCGAGCTTCAACTGGAAGCCAGTGGAGAGAACGGAGGAGCGGGGTGACGTGAGAGAACTTGGGAAGGTTGAACACCAGACGGGCTGCGGCGTTCTGGATGAGTTGAAGGGGTTTAATGGCACAGGCAGGGAGCCCAGCCAACAGCGAGTTGCAGTAATCCAGACGGGAGATGACAAGTGCCTGGATTAGGACCTGCGCCGTTTCCTGTGTGAGGCAGGGTCGTACTCTGCGGATGTTGTAGAGCATGAACCTACAGGAACGGGCCACCGCCTTGATGTTGGTTGAGAACGACAGGGTGTTGTCCAGGATCACACCAAGGTTCTTAGCGCTCTGGGAGGAGGACACAATGGAGTTGTCACCGTGATGGCGAGATCATGGAGCGGGCAGTCCTTCCCGGGAGGAAGAGCAGCTCCGTCTTGCGAGGTTCAGCTTGAGGTGGTGATCCGTCATCCACACTGATATGTCTGCCAGACATGCAGAGATGCGATTCGCCACCTGGTCATCAGAAGGGGAAAGGAGAAGATTAGTTGTGTGTCATCTGCATAGCAATGATAGGAGAGACCATGTGAGGTTATGACAGAGCCAAGTGACTTGGTGTATAGCGAGAATAGGAGAGGGCCTAGAACAGAGCCCTGGGGGACACCAGTGGTGAGAGCGCGTGGTGAGGAGACAGATTCTCGCCACACCACCTGGTAGGAAGCGACCTGTCAGGTAGGACGCAATCCAAGCGTGGGCCGCGCCGGAGATGCCCAACTCAGAGAGGGTGGAGAGGAGGATCTGATGGTTCACAGTATCGAAGGCAGCCGATAGATCTAGAAGGATGAGAGCAGAGGAGAGAGTTAGCTTTAGCAGTGCGGAGCGCCTCCGTGATACAGAGGAGAGCAGTCTCAGTTGAATGACTAGTCTTGAAACCTGACTGATTTGGATCAAGAAGGTCATTCAGAGAGAGATAGCGGGAGAGCTGGCCAAGGACGGCACGTTCAAGAGTTTTGAGAGAAAAGAAAGAAGGGATACTGGTCTGTAATTGTTGACATCGGAGGGATCGAGTGTAGGTTTTTCAGAAGGGGTGCAACGCTCGCTCTCTTGAAGACGGAAGGGACATAGCCAGCGGTCAGTGATGAGTTGATGAGCGAGGTGAGGTAAGGGAGAAGGTCTCCGGAAATGGTCTGGAGAAGAGGGGAGGGGATAGGGTCAAGCGGGCAGGTTGTTGGGCGGCCGGCCGTCACAAGACGCGAGATTTCATCTGGAGAGAGGGAGAAAGAGGTCAGAGCACAGGGTAGGGCAGTGTGAGCAGAACCAGCGGTGTCGTTTGATTTAGCAAACGAGAATCGGATGTTGTCGACCTTCTTTTCAAAATGGTTGACGAAGTCGTCTGCAGAGGGAGGAGGGGGGGGGGATTCAGGAGGGAGGAGAAGGTGGCAAAGAGCTTCCTAGGGTTAGAGGCAGATGCTTGGAATTTAGCGTGGTAGAAAGTGGCTTTAGCAGCAGAGACAGAGGAGGAAAATGTAGAGAGGAGGGAGTGAAAGGATGCCAGGTCCGCAGGGAGGCGAGTTTTCCTCCATTTCCGCTCGGCTGCCCGGAGCCCTGTTCTGTGAGCTCGCAATGAGTCATCGAGCCACGGAGCGGGAGGGGAGGACCGAGCCGGCCTGGAGGATAGGGGACATAGAGAGTCAAAGGATGCAGAGAGGGAGGAGAGGAGGGTTGAGGAGGCAGAATCAGGAGATAGGTTAGAGAAGGTTTGAGCGGAGGGAAGAGATGATAGGATGGAAGAGGAGAGAGTAGCGGGGGAGAGAGAGCGAAGGTTGGGACGGCGCGATACCATCCAGTAGGGGCAGTGTGGGAAGTGTTGGATGAGAGCGAGAGGGAAAAGGATACAAGGTAGTGGTCGGAGACTTGGAGGAGTTGCAATGAGGTTAGTGGAAGAACAGCATCTAGTAAAGATGAGGTCGAGCGTATTGCCTGCCTTGTGAGTAGGGGGGAAGGTGAGAGGTGAGGTCAAAGAGGAGAGGAGTGGAAAGAAGGAGGCAGAGAGGAATGAGTCAAAGGTAGACGTGGGGAGGTTAAAGTCGCCCAGAACTGTGAGAGGTGAGCCGTCCTCAGGAAAGGAGCTTATCAAGGCATCAAGCTCATTGATGAACTCTCCGAGGAACCTTGAGGGCGATAAATGATAAGGATGTTAAGCTTGAAAGGGCTGGTAACTGTGACAGCATGGAATTCAAAGGAGGCGATAGACAGATGGGTAAGGGGAGAAAAGAGAATGACCACTTGGGAGAGATGAGGTTCCCGGTGCCAACACCCCGCTGACCAGAAGCTCTCGGGGTGTGCGAGAACATGTGGGCGGACGAAGAGAGAGCAGTAGGAGTAGCAGTGTTGTCTGTGGTGATCCATGTTTCCGTTAGTGCCAAGAAGTCGAGGGACTGGAGGGAGGCATAGGCTGAGATGAACTCTGCCTTGTTGACCGCAGATCGGCAGTTCCAGAGGCTACCGGAGACCTGGAACTCCACGTGGGTCGTGCGCGCTGGGACCACCAGATTAGGGTGGCCGCGGCCACGCGGTGTGGAGCGTTTGTATGGTCTGTGCAGAGAGGAGAGAAGAGAGAGTTTTCCTCTTAGACTCCATTAGCCTGTAGCCCTCTTCGCACTGCTGAAGCGAATCCCAGGCGGGCTCCTGCACTCGCTCTGGGTCGGCCGCCCACCTGTCGATTTCTTCCCACGTAGTGTACTCCATGCTTCTGCTGTCCATAACTTCGTCCTTTAGCTCCTGCCAGTTCACACGCTGCTCGGTCTGTGAGTGGTGGTGGGTGTTTCTGTAACGAGTTCGTCTGTTGTAAGAAGAGAGTCAGACCGAAATGCAGCGTGTAGGTTACTCATGACTTTAATGAAAATGAAAACGGTACATGAAATAACTGATATAAGAAAACAACAAACGAAACGTGAAACTAATTACAGCCTATCTGGTGACTACAACACAGAGACAGGAACAAACACCCACAACATACAACGCGAACTCAGGCTACGTAAATACGGTTCTCAATCAGAGACAACGACAAGCACCTGACTCTGATTGAGAATCGCCTCAGGCAGCCACCCCTAACTAGACACACCCCTAATCAGCCGCAATCCCAAATAATACAAACCCCAATACGAATACAACATATGAACCCATGTCACACCCTGGCCTACCAAAACATATAACAAAAACACAAAATACAATGACCAAGGCGTGACAACAATGTGATTTTCTGGATTTTTTTTCTCATTTTGTCTGTCATAGATGAAGTGTACCTATGATGAAAATTACAGGCCTCTCTTATCTTTTTAAGTGAGAGAACTTTCACAATTGGTGGCTGACTAAATACTTTTTTGCCCCACTGTATGAGCTACTACTGTAAGGAAATGCTGTATGTTAAAGTAATTATTACAGTAGGCTTCCAATTACAGTTAAACTGTAATTTTCAGAATTTTACCCATAATACAGTGATATCTATGGCATTAATGCTGTAAAACACATCTACTGTACTTTACTGCGCATTATACAGTGTTTTACTGACATTACAGAAAAGTCTTACAGTGCACACACACACACACACACACACACACACACACACACACACACACACACACACACACACACACACACACACACACACACACACACACACACACACACACACACACACACACACACACAAACCCACACCACCAGCAGTACTTCAGGGCTCAACCCTAAAGTGCTATCCACCCACACATGTACATTAACCTGATTTATTTAGCAAGATTTTCCCCAATAACAATTACATCAACGAGTGATTTACCTTATTGTTCCGAGGTACATGTTAAGTTTCGACTCAAGTTAGTTATTTGGATGGGGAGTCTTTTTAAAATGTGTGTACACCGATATTCTGTGTGCATATTAGTGTGTGTGTGTGTGAAAGTGCCTGTTTGTTGTTTTACTGCCATGGCTTATTTTAGCCCTGAGCACCCCTCATCAGAAGGTTTAGGGGGTAACAATATCCAAAGTGGGTTCTCATCTCTCTCGGTGGATCCCCTCTTGCCCCAGAGTGTTACCAAAAATGGGAAGCCATTAGCTCCTCACACTCATCTGGTTCCAATCTTAGCCCAGTTGAGCTTTATTGCTAACACTAACCCACAGGCCAGACTAGAGACACACTCCTCTATCTGTCGGTCTCGCTCTGTGTTGGTCTGATGGTCGTTCGGTCTGTCTGTCGGTAGGTCTGTCTGTCGGTGGATCTGGCGTTCTGGCGTGCTGTCATGCAGTCAGTCTGTTTGTCCAACTGTCTCTGTCTGTCTCTCTCTCTTTCCATCTACCTCACTGTCTACATTTCTCTTCCCCCCTTCTCATTCTATTAGTCTCGCTCTCCCCACCTCTGTCTCTCTCTTTTACCCCTCTCCTACACCCACTCTCTCTTCCTTCCCCTTTTTTATAATCCTTCGTGTTATGAAAGGTAGCAGCACCTTTTTCATGCCGAGATTCCACAGGAGGTTTGCATTTGGAAGTCATATCTGAAAAGGTACGTTGTGCTGCGAATCAGAGCCCCATAAAATGAACTTGTATTTCACAGCACAAGGGTTTGATAGAGAGGGACCTGTGTCTGGGGCAAGACTGACCCAGAGTTATTGGGACCATCTGCCCAGAATCTTAATTTACAGTTACACTCAGAGTCCAGTTTCAGAGTTGCAGACCCCCTCCCCACCTGTTACCCAGCCGCTGGCCCTCCTCTAGTTACCCTCTCTCTCTCTTTATTTCTTTGAGTGAGTTCTCTCTCTTACACGCACACATTTTCCATATTCTGTCCACTTCCCTCTGGTTTCTCTCCCTGTCTCTCTCTCTCGCTCTCTTGTTCCCCCTCTCTCTCTGTCTGAGGACTGTGTGTTGTGGATATTGGACGTGAGTAACCTGGTTGGTGCTGACAGTGCCTTGTCTTTACACACACACTCACCTCCATTTTGTGTAATAGCGGAGTAGTCAAGAGACTTAAACCGAGAGAGCATACATACTATACTATATGTACATCTCTGCAGATGCATTGAGGTGATGCATTCTATTTTGTCTGTGTTATTAACATAAAGACTTAAACCGAGAGAGCATACATACTGTACGTACATCTCTGCAGATGCATTGAGGTGATGCATTCTATTTTGTCTGTGTTATTAACATAAAGACTTAAACCGAGAGAGCATACCTACTGTACGTACATCTCTGCAGATGCATTGAGGTGATGCATTCTATTTTGTCTGTGTTATTAACATAAAGACTTAAACCGAGAGAGCATACATACTGTACGTACATCTCTGCAGATGCATTGAGGTGATGCATTCTATTTTGTCTGTGTTATTAACATAAAGACTTAAACCGAGAGAGCATACATACTATACTATATGTACATCTCTGCAGATGCATTGAGGTGATGCATTCTATTTTGTCTGTGTTATTAACATAAAGACTTAAACCGAGAGAGCATACATACTGTACGTACATCTCTGCAGATGCATTGAGGTGATGCATTCTATTTTGTCTGTGTTATTAACATAAAGACTTAAACCGAGAGAGCATACATACTGTACGTACATCTCTGCAGATGCATTGAGGTGATGCATTCTATTTTGTCTGTGTTATTAACATAAAGACTTAAACCGAGAGAGCATACATACTGTACGTACATCTCTGCAGATGCATTGATGTGATGCATTGTATTTTGTCTGTGTTATTAACTGAATTATCTGGCAGCTGTGACATCTGCTTCCTCTCCATTTCTGAAAACTAAATTTGAGAAATGCCTCATGGCTTTGAAATATTAGCATGTTCATTGGCCAACTCTGGTTGACACTGACCAGTACCAGCTTTCAGTTCTGATTGGATATGAGGCTGTTTGTCTGCCTTGAGTTATCGGAGAAAAAAAACTCTCTCTCTCTCTCTCTCTCTCTCTCTCTCTCTCTCTCTCTCTCTCTCTCTCTCTCTCTCTCTCTCTCTCTCTCTCTCTCTCTCTCTCTCTCTCTCTCTCTCTCATAGACTTTACTAACATGGCAAGTTAAATGACTTACATTGTCAAAGTACACTTATAACAAACAATGGTTGGACCAACAGCAATAAAGCGACAATAATAGTAGTAGTGGACATGTGATTACCATTAACAGCAACTACAACAACAATATTCATGAGAGTAATAATGCAATAGCAATAGTAGAAGACCAGTCTCAAATTGACTGAAAGCCAATGGCATGGTATGAAAGACAAAACAAAACAAAAAAGCAAATTGTATTGATATTACATTAAACTTTTCATTGGCCAATCCCTCAGGATGAGGACTCATTTGTGGCTGCCAAAACTGCACATTTGAGCTTTTCATCCAATAACATAGTTTAGTTTCAAATTCTTTGTACTGAAATGATGATTTTGTGAAAGAAAGCTTATCTTAAGTATATGTATTTGTCACAGTCTAATATTGAAATGCAGCCCTGTTTCTACCAGGGGAATAGTGAGCACAGCCTGTCCTCCCTGGGCAGCCAGGTTTGTCTGTGACGATCGGTCTCTATTGCCAGGCTGTGCTCACTGAGTCTGTACCTAGTCAGTGTTTTCCTCAGTTTTCTATCAGTCACATTGGTCTGATAGTTTGCCACCTTGTACTGTCGGTTTAGAGCCAAGTAGCATAGATTTTAATTTACTTCGATTTTTTGTGGTGTCTTTCCAACATGTGATGTACTGTATATATTTCTTTGCTTTGTGATAATTTAGTTGGGACAGATTTTCTGGGTGCTGTCCTGAGGCTCTATGGGGTGGTTTGGGTTAGTGAACTGAGCCTCAGAACCAGCTGGCTGAGGGGATTCTCCTCTTGTTTCAGGGTCGCTTATTTTTAGATGGTTGTAAATTTGATGGCTTTAAAAAAATCAAGTAAGGAGGGGGTATTGGCCCAATTCTGCTCTACATGTGTTATTTGAGTTTTTCTATGTACTTCCAATACAGTCCTGCAAAACTCTGCATGCAGTATTTTTATTGGATGTTTGTCCCATTCATTATTAGACTGTGGACATTCATTATTAGACTGTGGACCCCATACTCCACTGCCATATCGAGAAATTGGTTCTTTAACTGATTGAAAAAGTTTGAGCCAGATTCTAATTGGATTTTTTTTTCTATGTTTATTTTAAAGGCATAGAATGCTTTTCTTGCTTTGTCTATCAGGTCGTTCACAGCCATGCGAAAGATACCTTAGTTACTGATATTTAGCAATAGATACACTTGAAGTTGGAAGTTTACATACATTTTAATGACTCCAACCTAAGTGTATTTGGGACAGGGGGCAGTATTTTCACATCCGGATGAAAAGCTTGTCCAAAGTAAACGGACTGCTACTCTGGCTCATAAGCCAGGATCTGCATATTATTAGTAGATTTGGATATAAAACACACTGAAGTTTCTAAAACTGTTTGAATGATGTCAGTGAGTAAAGCAGAAATTATTTGGCAGGCGAAACCCAGAGGACAAACCATCCAGAAATATTTTTTTAAGATCACTCTCTTTTCAATGGGTTTTCATTGGGAATCTAGAATTCTAAAGCAGGGGCTTGCAGTTCCCATCACTTCCACTGGATGGCAACAGTCTTTAGAAATTGGTTGAGGTTTTGTCCTTTGTGTAATGAAGAAGTACGGCCATCCAGAACGAGGGTAAATTGAAGTGTACTGTTAGATAGAGACGTTACCAGAAATGCTCGTTACACTTTGGTATCATCCTGTATTGACCGCTGTTTATCCCATCTTCAATTTTATTAATTATTTACATTAAAAAAACGTTGTATTACAAAAGTAGTTTGAAATGTTTGGACATTGCGTACAGGTAACTTTTGAGATATTTTGTAGTCACGTTGCGCAAGTTGGAACCAGTGTTTTTCTGGATCAAATGCTCCAAATAAATGGACTTTTTGGATGTATATCGACGGAATTAATCGAACAAAAGGACCATTTGTGATTTTTATGGGACATATTGTAGTGCCAACAGAAGAAGCTCGTCAAAGGTAAGGCATGAATTATATTTTCTATTATATTTCTGTGTTTTGTGTCACGCCTGCAGAGTTGAAATATGCTTTTCTCTCTTTGTTTACAGAGGTGCTATCCTCAGATAATAGCATCGTTTGCCTTCGCCGTAAAGCTTTTTTTTTTTTTAATCTGACACGTTGGCTGGATTCATAACAAGTGTAGCTTTAATTTGGTATATTGGATGTGTGATTTCATCAGTCATTTTATAGTAATTTATTTGAATTTGGCGCTCTGCATTTTCACTGGCTTTTGGCCAGGTGGGACATATCCCAGAGAGGGTAAAACCTTGTTTTTAAACCACAAAATGCTCTCAGTCCCTTACAAACACGCGCTCTAAGACGGAGATGTAGACATAACACACTTGCAGACATAAACAACATACACTTACAGTTGAAGTCGGAAGTTTACATACACTTAGGTTGGAGTCATTAAAACTAGTTTTTCAACCACTCCACACATTTCTTCTTAACAAACTATAGTTTTGGCAAGTTGGTTAGGACATATACTTTGTGCATGACACAAGTAATTTTACCAACAATTGTTTACAAACAGATTATTTCACTTATAATTCACTGTATCACAATTCCAGTGGGTCAGAAGTTTACGTACACAAATTGACATCATTTGAGTCAATTGGAGGCGTACCTGTGGATTAATTTCAAGGATGACCTTCAAACTCAGTGCCTCTTTGCGTGACATCATTGGGAAATCAAAGGAAATCAGCCAAGACCTCAGAAGGAAAAATTGGAGATCTCCACAAGTCTGGTTCATCCTTGGGAGTAAAGTCTGAATGTCTGAAGGTACCACGTTCATCTGTACAAACAATAGTACGCAAGTATAAATACCATGGGACCATGCAGCCGTCATACCGCTCAGGAAGGAGATGTGTTATGTCCCCTAGAGATGAACGCAAAAAGTGCAAATCAATCCCAGAACAACAGCCAAGGACCTTATGAAGATGCTGGAGGAAACAGGCGGAAATGTATCTATATCCACAGTAAAATGAGTCCCTATATCAACATAACCTGAAAGGACGCTCAGCAAGGAAGAAGCCACTGCTCCAAAACTGTCATAAAAAAGCCAGACAATGGTTTGCAACTACACATGGGGACAACGATTGTACTTTTGGAGAAATGTTCTCTGGTCTGATGAAGCAAAAATAGAACTGTTTGGCCATAATGACCATCGTTATGTTTGGAGGAAAAAGAGGGAGGCTTGCAAGCCGAAGAACACCATCCCAAACGTGAAGTATGGGGGTGGTATCATCATGTTATGGGGGTGCTTTGCTGCAGGAGGGACTGGTGCACTTCATAAAATAGATGGCTTCATGAGGAAGGACAATCATGTGGAAATATATTCGAAGTAACATCTCAAGACATCAGTCAGGAAGTCAAAGCTTGGTCACAATTGGGTCTTCCAAATGGACAATGACCTCAAGCATATTTCCAAAGTTGTGGCAAAATGGCTTAAGGACAACAAAGTCAAGGTATTGGAACGGCCATCACAAAGCCCTGACTGCAATCCTATAGAAAATATGTGGGCAGAACTGAAAAAGTGTGTGCGAGCAAGGAGGCCTACAAACCTGACTCAGTTACACCAGCTGTGTCAAGAGGAATGGGCCACAATTGTGGGAAGCTCGTGGAAAGCTACCCAAAACATTTGACACAAGTTAAACAATTTAAAAGCAATGCTAGCAAATACTAATTGAGTGCATGTAAACATCTGACCCACTGGGAATGTGATGAAAGAAATATAATCTTAAATAAATAATTCAACTATTATTATTCTGACATGTCACATTCTTAAAATAAAGTGGTGATCCTAACTCACCAAAGGGAATTTTTACTAGCATTAAATGTCAGGAATTGTGAAAAACTGAGTTTAAATGTATTTGACTAAGGTGTATGTAAACTTCTGACTTCAACTGTACATGTTGTTTTCGGTGTGTACTAACAAAACTGTGTCCAAATATTTAAAAACAAATTGTGATCCTGATACCCAGACCACTTTGGATGATCATTATTTTAGTTGTTTTTTAGATTAACTGTCAGCGACCAGTTCTAACAGAACCTGTGCAGATGGTAGTTGCTGCTGTAACCCCTCCTTAGTGGGAGACCGCAGCAGATCATCTACGTATAGCAGACACTTCTAATGTTTTTTCCAATTCATTCATGTAGAAGTTAAATAGTGTTGGACTTATTGGGCAGCCCTGTTTCACTCCCCGTCCCTGAGAGAAGAAGTCTGTTTGCTTGTTGCCAATTTTAACCGCACATTTGTTTTTAGTGTACATGGATTTAATAACATCATATGTTTTCCCTCCAATACCACTTTCTATTAGTTAATTTTAAAAAATACCTTTGTGCCAGAATGAATCAAGTGCTCTATAAAACATGAGTATATGTTTTCTTTGTTTTGATTTATTTGTTTGTCAATTAAAGTGTGGAGTGTATAAATGTGGTCTGTTGTGCGATTATTTAGTAAAAATCCAATCGGGATTCTACTCAGGACGTTGTGTTCATCAAGGAAATTAAGTAGTCTGCTATTTATGATTCTCCAGGAATTTTCCCAATTTGATGTTAACACAAATTCCTATGTAATTATTTGGGTCAAAAGTGTTTTAATTTTTATAGATTGGTGTGATTATGTCTTGGTTCCAAATTATGGTGAAAATACCTGCAGTGACGTTAATGTTGAAGGGTTTGAGTATTGTCACGTTCTGACCTTAGTTCTGTTATTATATCTTTGTTTTAGTATGGTCAGGGTGTGAGTTGGGTGGGTTGTCTATGTTCGTTTTTCTATAATTTGGGATTTCTGTGTTCGGCCTAGTATGGTTCTCAATCAGAGGCAGTTGTCAATCGTTGTCCCTGATTGAGAATCATACTTAGGTAGCCTGGTTTCACTTTTGAGTTGTGGGTGTTTATTTTCCATGTCAGTGTTTGTGCCACACGGCACTGTTTCGTTTGTGTCGTTTATTCACGTTTGTTGTTTTGTATTTCAGTGTTCATTTTGATTAAACATTATGGACACTTACCACGCTGTGCATTGGTCCTCCGATCCTTCCTCAGAAGAGGAGGAGTAAATCCATTACAAGTATAGCCAATTTGAATTTGTGGTTCGTGGTCTGTGTATTTGATCATTTCATTTCAAATACCATCAGCACCACAGGGCTTTTTTTGGTTGTACTGTATCGTTTTTTCCAATAAATCTTGTTCTGAAATTAAGGTATCAACAGGATTATGATTGTCTTTAACTGCAGATTCAAGGATTTTTAATTTTGCCTTGTATATTTTTTTCTGGGCTCTTTGTTATATTGCTATAGAGGTTTGCAAAGTGATTTCTCCACATATCACCATTTTGGACTGTCAATTCGTCATGATGTGGTTTGTTTAATTTATTCATATTTTTCCAGAAGGGGTTTAATTCTATGGATTCAACTACATCCAGCGGGTTTAATTCTATGGATTCAACTACATCAAGCTTATTTTTAATGTGCTGTTCCTTTTTTGTTCTTAGGGTATGTTTGTATTGCTTCAGTGTTTCCCAATAATGAAGCCATATATTTTGTTGTCTGTTGTTTTTGATTAGATATATTTCTCAATGACTTTCTAAGATTTCTGCAATCATTATCAAACCATTTTTGATTCGCTTTTTTTTGTTTGCTCTTATGCTTCTTTAGATTAGCCGAGGCAAATTTATGGTATGTTCCAAACCGCCACATTTACACCTTCTTTCTTCTAGGGGAAAGTTGAGGCAAAACAATTTTCCCAGAAGTGATTACATTTTTAGGCTATTAATGGCTTTTTGGTAGATTCCTGTACTGTTTGCACACCATCTAGAGGCCTGTGATGAATCATGTCATTTATTGGACTGTACTGCTTCATGGTTGGGTTCTTCTCATTTACAGTGCCTTCAGAAAGTATTCACACCCCTTGACTGGTGTGTGGGTTCAATTGGTCACTGGCCTACACACAATACCCCATAATGTCAAAGTGGAATTATTATTTTTTTTTTTTTACAATCTTAAAGAAAAACCAAAAGCTGAAATGTCTTGAGTCAATAACTATTCAACCCCTTTGTTGTGGCAAGGCTAAATAAGTTCACAACAAAAAATCGGATTAACAAGTCACATAATATGTTGCATGGACTCAAGCTGTGTGCAATAATAATGTTTAACATGATTTTGAATGACTACCTCATCTATCTACCCCACACATACAATTATCTGTAAGGTCCCCCAGTCAAGCAGTGAATTTCAAACACAGATTCAAGCACAAAGACCAGGGAGGTTTCCCAATGCCTCACAAAGAAAGGCCCCTATTGGTAGATGGGTAAGGAAAGCAGACCTTGAATATCCCTTTGAGCATGGTGATGTTATTAATTACACTTTGGATGGTGTGTCAATACACCCAGTCACTACAAAGATACAGGCATCCTTCCTACCTCAGTTGCCGGAGAGGAAGGAAACTACTCAGGGATTTCACTGTGAGGCCAAAGGTGACTTTAAAACAGTTACAGAGTGGCTGTGATAGGAGACAACTGAGGATGGATCAACAACATATTAGTTAATCCACAATGCTAACCTAAATGACAGAGTAAAAAGAAGAAAGCTTGTACAGTTAAAAATGCACCCTGTTTGCAACAAGGCACTAAAGTAATACTGCAAAAAAAAATGTGACAAAGCAATTAACTTTTTGTCCTGAATACAAAGTGTTATGTTTGGGGCAAATCCAATACAATACATTACTGGGTACCACTCTCCATATTATCAAGCATAGTGGTGGCTGCATCATGTTAGGGGTATGCTTGTAATCATTAAGGACATGGGGAAATGTTCAGGATTTAAAAGAAATGGAATGGAGCTAATCAAAGGAAAAATCTTGGAGGACAACCTGTTTCAGTCTGCTTTCCACCAGACACTGGGAGATCTGACAAATCTACACAGAAGTTGCTCACCAAGAAGACAGTGACTGTTCCTGAGTGACTACTATTGCCCAGGACCTCCACATCTGGCAATCTTCTGAGAACTGCCACCCAGACAGCTAAAAGAATATCTGACCAAACTGTCAGAAACCGTATCAGGGAAGCTCATCTGCGTGCTTGTCGTCCTCACCAGGGTCTTGACCTGACGGCAGTTCAGCATCTTAACCGACTTCAGTGTGCAAATGCTCACCTTCGATGGAGAAAGTGTGCTCTTCACAGATGAATCCCTGTTTCAACTGTACCGGGCAGATGGCAGATAGTGTGTATGGCGTTATTTTTTTGTTTTTACCTTTATTTAACTAGGCAGGTCAGTTAAGAACAAATTCTTATTTTCAAGGACGGCCTAGGAACAGACAAGATTTGTACCTTGTCAGCTCGGGGGTTTGAACTTGAAACCTTCCAGTTACTAGTCCAACGCGCTAACCACTAGGGTACCCTGCCGCCCCGTTATGTGGGGGCGAGCAGTATGCTGATGTCAACGTTGTGAACAGAGTGCCCCATGGTGGCAGTAGGGTTATTGTATGGACAGGCATAAGCTATGGTCAATGAACACAATTGCATTTTATTGATGGCAATATGAATGCACAGTGATACCGTGATGATCCTGAGGCCCATTGTCGTGCCATTCATCCACCACCCTTCCATGGCTTGTATACTCACCAGACATGTCACCCATTGAAGATGTTTGGGAGGCTCTGGATCGACATGTACGACAGCTTGTTCCAGTTCCCGCCAATAAGCCATTGGAGAGGAGTGAGACAACATTCCACAAGCCACAATCAACAGCTTAAAGAACTTTATGCGAAGGAGATCATTGCGCTGCTTGAAGCAAATGGTGGTCACACCAGATACCGACTGCTTCTGATCCCCTACTTTAAAAAATAGTATCATGCATTTCTGATAGAGGAATTTTAAATTCCCTTATGTTTTATTGCCAAAACCAATTAAATTCGCACTCATTTCTAATTCATGATAAGTTGTAAGTTTATCATTTGCATGAATTAGCAAGAGACCAGTCTTAAAAAACAAGTTCAGCATTTATTCTTGATGAGTACTGAATGCTCACACACATTACCACAGGTTATAAACTGAAAATGACGTCAGCGTTTTCCAAACGTTCCGTTTCACAAACAGAGGGCCCCTCTAATTCTCAAGCCTCCTCGTTATCAGCACGAAGTCAAGGCCAGTCAGCATAAATGAACATTCCCGACCATTTTGGAGATGGCCCGTTCCCACCACCTGGAGATTTGTACAACTGAATGAACTTAAAGAACAGACCTTCATTGTTACTTAACTTCCTGACTACATTATATACAATTGTGAAAGGGAGCAAGAGGGACAGTACATTATAGCATTTGGACTAGTCAGTTTCTGATTGGAATGTATACATAATTAGTCATTTCAAACATATTTTCCTCTATCAATCCTCCCTTTGATCAAATATTATACATTCAATCTAGTTTTATTTAATCATAAAAAATGAAAGTATAAACAAACTTAACTAACCTTTTTATACAGGTTTATCAGATTATCATATGAATAGACAAATAATCAACAAATCAATTATAAATGTTTATCCAACTCTCTACATTTCATTAATCAATTCTAACCTTAAATCCAACTGTTTTTAAATCTACATCAGAATCATAACTCTTCCTTCCAGGATTCTTTTTTGTTTTTCTTTTTACAATCTTTATCAAAAAACAGTTTAATCATTGAAACAAATTACAATCTAATTCCCCTTCATCTCAACACTATTCTCATCAAACATAAATTCCCCACAAATGACAGATCCGGATTCGTCCACTTCCTCTGTAGACATGCCTTCAGTCCTCCACAGGTCAGAATCTGGAATCGGCCCATAACGCACCATCCGTTGGGTCATTGATCTTTCCAGAGTCCTGGAAACAAGGCCTCGCACACAGGGCATTAGACAACAGCCGCATAAAATTAAAACAGTCATACAGGTTGATACAGCCCAAAACACCAAATTATTCCATAAATACTGTCTACCCAATTTAGTTCAGAGAAGTATCCACCCCAGAGTTTCTGCCAACCCGTGAGCCAGGGTGGTCAAACCAGCTGAGGCTTCGGGCACTGATTCGTCCGGAGCTGTGCTACCTGGGATGTAAGACATGGTCCTGATTATCACGCCCACTTCCTCCTTTTATCTAATGCAATTCTATTCTGTCAGGTCTTCCAGCTGGTTGCTTCAGTCTGTTCTACAAAACCTTTAACAACACCTTTGGTATTCCTGCTAAAGCGCTGTTGATTACCATAACTATAATTACACACCTCGTGGAACCCCAATGTTATCAATATATACTCTGTCGTCAAAAGACCCAGATGGAGCATCTCTCTCGTTTTGGCTAACTTCACGTCTTGGTGTTGTATGAGTGTAAAAGGCATTCCTAACCCGTCCAATCAGTCAAACTCATTCCCCCGCACAACCACCAGATGGCGACACTGGCCCATTTTATTTCATTGAAATCCCCAGAGTTCAACCAGCCTGTCAATTCAGACATGGTCTCGTCAGTGGTCATTCTCTCTGTCTTATTGCAGGTACCAACTTCCCCCACGTATTTCCCGTGTGTACTGTATCTGGCCAAACAGTAATATTCTCCTCTCGTCACGGTAAACGGAGGAAGTCTTGATTTAAATGGAACCTGGGGATGTAAATAGTGTAAATCAATACAGCTATCATTACTTGGCATTCCTGCTTTCATGAACAGCTTTACCATACATGCCATTCCCTTAGGGGAATTAATTCCGTTCAGTGGGAAAGGGATAGTTGTTAACTGTGGCTTAGCGTTCGCACATGTGTAGCATTCTTCTTTGGCCACTGATCTGGCCGTATATTGAATCCATTCCAACCATAAGTTGGACTCCCCAAAACCAGTCTCCACCTCTATAACTTCTTTAAGGTCCTTGGTCTGAACTATTCGTACTGCTCCTTTACCCTGGATGATTACACTAGGAATAGCCGTTGTGTTAGAGGGATTGGTTGAACTTCGGCCAATCATATTCTCCTTATCAACTCTAACTTCTGCCACCTGGAACGGTACCATAGTGTCAGTTGAAAACTGGTCGAAGCCCACATACCATAACCCGAGATCCTGAGTATTGACCGCCTTAATGTTAATTCGCAACTTTATACAATACTTCCTCTGTTCGGGAACACAGTCCAAAACGACAACCGTTACTATACTCCACCTGGTCCCAAATTGAGTGTATGGGTTTACATGGCCATCTCTTTCAGTGTGAGCTATGACCTGGCTCCACGACTTACACGGTGATTTACACAAATACTTCCCATAGAGTCCCATGGTTCTAGACTGCCAAGGGGTGAATGACCCCAATTGATCTACACAAAATTCTACTGAGAGATCCTTGCCCAATTCCACCCTCACTTCCTTACTATTTTGTTTCAGTGACCTTCAGAGAATCTTAGGTAACATCCCATTTCCCTCATCTAGCACATGAGTCAAATTATCCTCTTTGGCACTTTCCGGGGGATCATGGTGAATCAGGAATATGGCCCCCACAATAAAACAGCTCAGGACGGTCAGTGCACACGTGAAGCCCCACCCTCTCCCCGAGAACATATCAACAGCAAGAGGCCAAGCCATCACTTCACTTCTATGGACGCTCACAGCTGGGGAAAGGTCAGGTATAGGGAATCTTCAGAAGGAGTTTGACCCCCGTTCCATATGGGTCACGGTTCCTCTCCTACTCCTGCGACCGCTCGACAGTGCCAGTATGACCCGCCCTCTTACAATGTGTGACATGTACCCAGGTAGCTCTTTCGGCTATTCTCACCGCGAAGGCAGTCACCAGTAGTACTTGGAATGGTCCCTCCCACCGAGGCTGCTTCCAGTTTTTTTCTTCAATGATTGGATCCAGATCCAGTCTCCTGGTTGAATCTCGTGTGCCACCTCCCTCTAATTCTCCTGCTGGGCATAAAACTTTTGACATACGTGTTTGATTAATGAACAACCTCCTCATGTGTTCCACCATACTGCTTTCTATTTCTACATTTGCTTCCTCCAATCGCCCTAATTGGGGCATTCTATAGGGTCTACCAAAAACCTTCTCAAATGGAGATAGCCCCTCCCTATCAGGGGTTATTCTAATAGTCATTAACACTATGGGCAGGCATTTTATCCCGTTCATTCCAGTACTTAGGTGTGTTTTCCTTAATCAACCTTTTACCGATCGATTCATGTTCTCGATAAGGCCAGCGCTTTGGGGGTGATAAGAACTATGTTTCTTCATATTTATATCCAATTTCTGACCTATATGCTCAATTACTTCTGGTAATCCAAATCGCGGACTTATCTCCTGACATAATGCTCTAGCCACTGTTTCTGCGTCTGCTGAGGATGTAGGAAACACTTCTACCCATTTGGTATATTTATCAATTATTGTTAAACACCACTTCTTGTTTTCACTCTTAGTTAATTCAATATAGTACACCGTGAGCAAAAGTTTTTAAAATAGTTAGTTATTCCATATGCTACAAAGTGCTGTTTAACCATTCCTACCATCCCCCCTGTTGATACATGGCTTTGCCCATGTATCAATACAGCAGCATATTTAAACAGTGACTTAGGTAAAACAGGTAGATTCCCTTTATGCCAAATACCTCCTCTATCTACAGCTCCCATTCTGACCCATTTAGAAACTTATTTACCCACTATGTTATCTTTGCTCTTCCTGGCCCCCCCTCTAATGTCTCTGCTCTCCCACCTTCAAGGTCTCTGCGGTGCGGGGGAGAGCTCCTCTGTATGTTTCTCATGTTTTCCAAATTTGAACTACATGGGAACTACAAACCCATGGACCCTCTTTTAGAAAAAAAAATGTCTATGAGCGGCTTTTCTCCAAATTCCTTAATCAATCTATCTTAATCCCAACAATAATCCTAACTCCTCATAGATGTCCTATATTCCTGTTAAATATAATACTATTTAAAAACTTATAATCTAATAGATGCTAACCATATTAAAAATCCTTCCTACACTAACAAGCCCTCTCCTTGGGGACCCTCAGTATTCTATCTGACAATAACATGGGTTTAATATGTGTTGCAAAGTGTGGAATAAAACTTTGGTCCTGGAAAACAGAGTAAAGCAGAACAAAGCATTCTTATAACCCATCTGGTCCTCTCAGCTATTCTTATCCAGCATCAGGTGGGCACCATGCCACCCTTCACGACAGGGAGAACAAACATACATGGGTCATCCTCAGTCAGTAAATAATACAGGAATTAGGGTCAGAAATCCAGTAACCACCATACCGGTATACTTACCAAACCTGTCTCCCAACCAGGGTGGACAGTCAGACTCCTCTACCCCCGCCATGGTCCTCATCTCAGCAGATAGTGCATCAAGCCCATTTAAGGCCCTTAGATATACTACCATCTTGACTGGTGTTATTAGGGATATACGTACAACATTGTTCACTGAACATTTTGTAGACTCCCCCCTGACTAGCAATAAGCATATTCTAAGCAAGTCCATTCTGTATAAGACAGCCACAAATTGTCCCTACCATCAAAACCAGTCTCCGTGCCTCATTGATCAATAGCTGAATAGTCTAACATTAATTACCTGAATGGGATTTTTAGCATAGTGGTGACAGGTTCGGCCCAGGGGTGATAGAGGAGTGTGTCTGGCCCCGGTCCGTCTGAGACCTCCGGTTTTGGCAGTACCTTAATAGAAAACACACCCACCGTGTCTGTCCCGGTCCTTTGTAGTCCGGGGGTGCAAGTGCCTGCATCAGAGAGCTTAATAGTTTTGATGGTTAGTAGGATTTCATCACCTTTACAAAGTTCAACAGTGCTCCCAGGTTTCCCCCATATCATGGAAAGCCTACCCACCTTTGTGGGATCCCCTTTCTCCAGTCCCAAAACTGTCCCAAGTTGGTTATCATACGGACACCCTCCCCTATTACACAGGTAATGTCTCCCGTCTTTTGACACTCCTGTAACCGAGTGTTAAAACCAAACAAAAATATCTCAATTTCTTCCCTGCCCTGTTGGCTCTAAATATGTTATCTTCCACTATTTATTCTCAATGATAATTATGACTTTCTCTCTGTTACAATACCAAATCCCTAATAGCCCATTCAAAAAACTTCACAGCTAATGTTATAAGACAGAATCCTGAACCACTTTCTCATTTGCGGTTCAAACAGTAATTCTAACCCTCAACCAAAACTGCTTCATTTCTAATGAATTTACCTTAATACTAGTAACTCAATATGACCCCATTCATTATACAAATGACTCTCCCCCGAGGCTGATCAGACCTTGGGAGCCAGTCATGATAATGTCAAAAGGTCATACCATATTAGGCATAAAGAACCCTTTATCTTTTGAATAGAAATAGTCACCTGTATAATTCAAACCCATAAAAAAACATCTCATAAGGTTCCATATGTGAGCCTGCCTCTAAAATACCCTTGCACTAAACAAACAGTTCTAACAGTTGTTCCATGTGTATAATTTGCAGACCTTTTTAAAGCTTATCTCTCCCGAAAGTTATAATCCCAGGAGGCCTCTAAAGTGAGCCACCTCACCCCTAACTATCATTCCCTAATGCTATTTCGAATCAGAAACTCAATAGGTGAACTATAACTAAACCTAATGATAATTCCCCTTTGACTCAAATCATTAATCATAAGTTTTAAACATCGTCTACGGATATGTTTACTTAAATTACCATGCTACCTTTAGATACAATTAACCCGATAACATTATTATCCAATGAATTACTTTTTCGCTCTGCCGCAAATGTCATACATTTCACAGTGTAAGGAATTCGTAATTTAATCCCCGATATTTAATAAATATGCATTCGCATTCTCTCATGGCTCCTTTAATTTACTTATCTTGGGCAACTTTCATCCGTTCCGGAACAAAGAGTTCTACCTAAACCCGCCAGAAAACACTGTTCAACTAAGTTAAATCAAACCCAAAAATTGACTATAACCAATAAACAAATAAACAAAAACTTTTATCTCAACTTCTGAAAGGTTTACTCGAAGCCTCGATACACACTCTAATAGCCATACAGTTTGCTCCGTTATTGCCAGTTTTCTGGTGACAAAAGTGTCGCGCTAGTGACGTCATCATCAAGCGCTCAATCTGCCAATTCGTAGCGACTTCAAATGAATTGTAAATAATTCTTGTTCGATTAACCAAACCTAATTTTTCACATCTTGTCACGTTCTGACCTTTATTTCCTGTTTTGTATTTAGTTAGTATGGTCAGGGCGTGAGTTGGGTGGGCAGTCTATGTTTGTTTTTCTAGGTTTTGGGATTTTCTATGTTTCAGCCTAGTATGGTTCTCAATCAGAGGCAGGTGTCATTAGTTGTCTCTGATTGAGAATCATACTTAGGTAGCCTGGGTTTCACTGTGTGTTTGTGGGTGATTGTTTCTGTCTCTGTGATTGCACCAGATAGGACTGTTTTGAGTTTTCACATTTATTGTTTTTTGTAGTCAGTTGTTCATGTGTACCTTAACGTATTAAAGAGAACCATGGACACTTACCACGCCGCGCATTGGTCCTCTGATCCGTTTCGCCTCTCCTCTTCGGAAGAAGAGGAGGAAATTCATTACAGAATCACCCACCCAAATCGGACCAAGCGGCGTGGTAAAGGACAGCGACGACAGCAGCAGCATCAACAACAGAGGCCAGCATCACAGGACTCCTGGACATGGGAGGAGATACTGAACGGAGAGGGACCCTGGGCACAGGCTGGGGAAAATCGCCGCCCCAAAGCAGAGCTGGAGGCAGCGAGAGTTGAGCGGCGGCAATCTGAGGAGCCAGCACGGCAGTGCGACAGGTACGAGAGGCAGCCCCAAAACATTTTTGGGGGGGGGCACACGAGGTGTGGTACTAAGCCAGGTAGCAGACCTGAGCTCACGCCTCGTGCTTATTATAAGCAGCGCATTACTGGTCAGGCACCGTGTTATGTGGTTAAGCGCACGGTGTCGCCAGTGCATGTCCATAGCCCAGTGCGCTATAGGGCAGCCCCCCGAAAGTGCCATGCGAGTGTGGGCATTGAGCCAGGGCGTATGGTGCCTGCTCAGCGGGTCTGGTCGCCGGTACGCAGTTTTGGTCCAGGTTATCTTGCGCCGGCTCTGCGTGCTGTGTCTCCGGTGCGCTGGGAGGGTGCAGTGCGTCCTGCCGGGCAACTGTGGGAGTGGAGCCTAAGGGAGAGGTGCGTGTAGTAAGCACTAGATCTCCCGTGCTTACCCACAGCCCGGTTCAACCTGTGCCTGCACCCTGGAGGGTGCGGGCTAGAGTAGTTGTCCAGCCTGGGGAAGTGGTGCCAAGGTTGCGCACCAGAGCTCCAGTGCTCCCCCACAGCCCGGTCTTTCAGGCTCCTCCTAACACCAAGCCTCCTGAAGGTCTCCCCAGCCTGGTGGTTCCTGTGGCAGCTCCACGCACCAGGCTGTCTCTTTGTCTCCTCCCTGCAGGTGCTCCCGCCTGTCCGGCGCCGCTGCCGGAGCCTCCCGCCTGTCCGGCGCCGCTGCCGGAGCCTCCCGCCTGTCCGGCGCCGCTGCCGGAGCCTCCCGCCTGTCCGGCGCCGCTGCCGGAGCCCCTCAGCCCAGAGGCGCCAGAGCCCCTCAGCCCAGAGGCGCCAGAGCCCCTCAGCCCAGAGGCGCCAGAGCCCCTCAGCCCAGAGGCGCCAGAGCCCCTGCCCGTCTTTGACTTAGTATTTTAATTACAACTCTATTCCCAATACGTTATTCACTTGTCTAATTACAACTCAGATCAGCATTAGTGAGTGTAAGCCTTTAAAATGCCTTGTCTCTGGGAACAGGGAAGTCCCCTTAACCCAAACATTTACTCCTACAACGACACCCAATAATTCTTATGATCCCTTCACGTCGTTCGTTTTAAATCTCTTGATGTATCATGTAACTTATTTTTCTCTCTTCGAATTGTCGTCCCACAATAAATAAATACAATTTCCACTGTCATACACTCAAACCACTGTGATTTCCGTGCACTGTCCCTTTAAGATAAGACTTTTCCTTTGTTCCCCACAATTAGAACGGAAACCAGATCGTTTTTAGAATACGTTACTTTTTTGTTAAAATTCACTGGCGTTACCTTAACCAAACATCAATAATCAGAAAAACAATCACAACTTCTTACGATTAAACTATTCTTACCTAATTTATAGTCAAAAGCGTTGCACTATATAGCCCCATTTGAGTGTCTAGCAATTCCGTTGCTTGGCTATAGACACAAATCTGCCCGCCTTTGTAAAATATATATTCCCTATTCCGATTGAGTTCAGTTTTAAATTATAATCAGAGTAAACCCAACCGAACTTCTCAATTTAATTTACCCTAACATTTAACGTACCCTGTTTTTGTGTTAAACTTCTCATGTCAATTGATTCATAAATAGCCATAACGTCCAGGCAGGCTGGAATTGTATTGTATCTCTCCGTTATCCCCCTCCATTTAACTTTAGGTAACTCTCTCTCTTCTATGATACATCTATTTAATTACGACTCCCATCGAAATATGAGCGAAATTGTTTCGCCGTTTTTTTTTACGACTTCTTTTATCAATTCTATCTAGAACACATAATATCTGTTCAGTTATATCTTTTGCAAACACTGGCGACCGTATTTTTCAGGCAAAACATGCAAATAGGTCAATTACGATCTAAAATCAATTTTAGTTAAACGGGAACCGAACCGTGGATTACCGTTGGTGAGACGGCCGCGCTCACCACTCCCCTACCAGCACAATGGATTTTGACTGAGACTCTCTGCAAATATACCCATTTTCACAGTTAATTGTATTTGTTACTCCGACATCTAGACAACAGAAAATAGCCCAAATTTAAACAGCCAACGTTTTCTCTCAGTTTAGGATTCTCATTAATCTCGCTCCCTTTGTATCTGTTTTAGAAGGGATTCTAACTTTTCGACATCTAGGCGTCCATCAAAACCATACCTTTTTCCCATTTAGGACAGAAATCTACATTCCTTCTATCTTTCTGTTTCATATAACGGTAATCTTCCGTCTTTGCAGAAAGCAGTTTAGAAGTGTTACTACCCATTATAAATCCTTGCCGTTCTTTTGTAGCTATGGTATCTAATCACTTATCTATGCCTTTCTATATAATTTTAAATTCTATGTGCGTGCAGTTCTATAAATTTGTAATTTACCGTTACTTAGTTACTTCTAGTTACTATCCTGTCTGCCTATGTGTGTGTTCCTTTAAAAATAATCAGTATGTATTTTCCATCTCGGTCGGGTGCGTTTCTCATGATTTAAGTTTAGCTCTTTTATGGATATCTTACCAATAGCTTTGACTTTTGAAACATACATTAGGTCTAACCTTACAACCATAAACCCAGGGTTTGTAAAGCCCTAGTATTTTCCGGTTGTGTCAGAGGGCTTTTAAAGAACGCTAATAATCGTTATCTCACGCCACTATTTGTTAAACTTCCCTCTCGCCTGGAACTGTCATGTCTAAAGAATGGCTTTTATCTCATTTCTTTAGATTTAAGTTTCCCTCTCCTCTTTTATGGAAATCTTACCAATAGCTTTGACTTTTGAAACAAACATTAGGTCTAACCTTACAACCATAAACCCAGGGTTTGTAAAGCCCTAGTATTTTCCGGTTGTGTCAGAGGGCTTTTAAAGAACGCTAATAATCGTTATCTCACGCCACTATTTGTTAAACTTCCCTCTCGCCTGGAACTGTCATGTCTAAAGAATGGCTTTTATCTCATTTCTTTAGATTTAAGTTTCCCTCTCCTCCTTATTTGGATATTTCCCGTAGTATTAGTTGAATCGGGACGGTGATCAATACTGCCACTATTCACATGACCAATCCAGTTATCTTGCGCTTGCAGTCAGTCTCTCTACGCCCAGTATTTGTACAAGTTCACCGTCCTATCCCCCAGTACCTATTTTAATATCCCGTCTTAATCTCGGGCGTTTTTACCTCTCATGATTAAGTTTAGTTTATTTACGGTAGTGCACATTACCACAGGTTATTTTCGAACCTGCTTCAGTGTATATCGGTTATACAAAACCCAGTGTATGATGGTCATACAAACCCTGTGGGAATGGCAAAGCTCCCCTTATTGATGAATTCTAAAATTTTTAGAACATCAATCAAAGAACTCAAATCCCCCCCCAAAATCAAGAACAAAAAATACTGACCTTATCACCGACTGGGAAAGCAATGTTCGTTGTATCTAGTCACTCTCTCTGTCCTCTGTGATAATACGCAGGCCTGTTTAAGTTAACCTCAATTCAGAGGTCAGGTCTTTAGTAAAACGAGTCAAACTCGTCCGTGCACGATTTTCAGCGTATTACCTTCAGATAACAGATAAAGATATTTAGATCCGGCTTCGAAGGACCAAATTGATAGAGGAATTTTAAATTCCCTTATGTTTTATTGCCAAAACCAATTAAATTCGCACTCATTTCTAATTCATGATAAGTTGTAAGGTTATCATTTGCATGAATTAGCAAGAGACCAGTCTTAAAAAACAAGTTCAGCATTTATTCTTGATGAGTACTGAATGCTCACACACATTACCACAGGTTATAAACTGAAAATGACGTCAGCGTTTTCCAAACGTTCCGTTTCACAAACAGAGGGCCTGTCATGTTTTGTCATATATACTGTCATGTTTTGTCTTATATTGTCTTGTCATTATGCTTTCCCTTCTGTTCGTTTCCCCCTGCTGGTCTTATTAGGTTCGTTCCCTTTTTCTCTCTCCCTTCCTCTCTCTCCTCTCTCTATCGTTCCGTTCCTGCTCCCAGCTGTTCCCCATTCTCCTACTCACTCATTTAGTCTTTTCACACCTGTTCCCTATCTTGTCCTCTGATTAGAGTCCCTATTTCTCCCCTTGTTTTCCGTTTCTGTCCTGTCGGATCCTTTTATGATGTTCGCTGTGCTGTGTCTTTGTCTCGCCCTGTCGTGACTTGTCTCCTTCAGATGCTGCGTGTGAGCAGGTGTCTGAGTCTGCTACGGTCGGTGCCTTCCCGAGGCAACCTACAGTTAATGGTCGAGTCTCCAGTCTGTCCTCGTCACTACGAGTGGATTTAAGTTTTATGTTTTGTTTTCTGCTCTGATTGTCCAGGAGTATTGCTTATATCCTTTACTGGAATAAAGACTCTGTTTTCGCCAAGTCGCTTTTGGGTCCTCATTCACCTGCATAACAGAAGGATCCGACCAAGAATGGACCCAGCGACTATGGATTCTCTCTACTCTACTCTCGAGTTCCAGGGAGCGATGCTCGGCAGACACGAGCAGGAATTGTCTGCTGCTCGGCATGCCGTTGAGACCCTGGCCGCTCAGGTCTCCGACCTCTCAGGACAGTATCAGAGTCTTCGTCTCGTGCCACCAGCTACTTCCGGGTCTTCCGAGCCTCCGGAACCTAGGGTTAATAACCCACCATGTTATTCTGGGCAGCCCACTGAGTGCCGCTCCTTTCTTACCCAGTGTGATATAGTGTTCTCTCTCCAACCCAACACATACTCAAGAGAGAGAGCTCGGATTGCCTACGTCATATCACTCCTTACTGGTCGGGCTCGGCAGTGGGGCACAGCTATCTGGGAGGCAAGCGCTGGGTGTACTAACGATTATCTGAACTTTAAAGAGGAGATGATAAGGGTTTTTGATCGTTCAGTTTTTGGGAAAGAAGCTTCCTGGTCCCTGTCTTCCCTATGTCAAGGTAATCGATCCATAACGGATTACTCTATAGAGTTTCGCACTCTTGCTGCCTCCAGTAACTGGAACGAGCCGGCGTTGCTCGCTCGTTTTCTGGAGGGACTCCACGCTAAGGTTAAGGATGAGATTCTCTCTCGGGAGGTTCCATCCAGCGTGGATTCTTTGATTGAACTCGCTATTCGCATTGAACGACGGGTAGATCTTCGTCACCGAGCTCATAGAAGAGAGCTCGCGTTAACTGTGTCTCCCCTCTCTCCGACACTACCATCTTTCCCCACTGACTCTGGCGTTGAGCCCATGCAGCTGGGGGGTATTCGCATTTCGACTAAGGAGAGGGAACGGAGAATCACCAACCGCCTCTGTCTCTATTGCGGTTCCGCTGGTCATTTTGTCATTTCATGTCCAGTTAAAGGCCAGAGCTCATCAGTAAGCGGAGGGCGACTGATAAGCGCTACTAGACGGTCCTCTCCGTCAAGTACCTGTACTACCTTACCGGTCCATCTACGCTGGACCAGATCGGCAGCTTCCTGCAGTGCATTAATAGACTCTGGGGCGGAGGGCTGTTTTATGGACGAAGCCTGGGCTCGGGAACATGACATTCCTCTCAGACAGTTAGGGGAGCCCACGGTCATGTTCGCCTTGGATGGTAGTCTTCTCCCCAGTATATTATGTGAAACACTACCTTTAACCCTCACTGTATCTGGTAACCATAGTGAGACCATTTCTTTTTTGATTTTTTGTTCACCTTTTACACCTGTTGTTTTGGGTCATCCCTGGCTAGTGTGTCATAATCCTTCTTTTTATTGGTCTAGTAATTCTATCCTTTCCTGGAACGTTTCTTGTCATGTGAAGTGTTTAATGTCTGCTATTCCTCCTGTTTCTTCTGCTCCCTCTTCACAGGAGGAACCTGGTGATTTGACAGGAGTGCCGGAGGAATATCATGGTCTGCGCACGGTCTTCAGTCGGTCCAGAACCAACTCCCTTCCTCCTCACCGGTCGTATGATTGTTGTTCTGATCTCCTCAAGAAGCGTTTTGCATCCGCTCCTATCCTTGTTGCACCTGACGTCACTAAACAGTTTATTGTCGAGGTTGACGCGTCGGGGGTGGGCGTGGGAGCCATTCTGTCCCAGCGCTCCGATACTGACGATGGGGTCCACCCTTGTGCGTATTTTTCTCATCGCCTGTCACCGTCGGAACGTAATTATGATGTGGCTAACCGCGAACTGCTCGCCATCCGTTTAGCCCTAGGCAAATGGCGACAGTGGTTGGAGGGGGCGACCGTTCCTTTTGTCGTTTGGACTGACCAAAGGAACCTTAAGTACATCCGTTCTGCCAAACGACTGAATGCGCGTCATGCTCGTTGGGCATTGTTTTTCGCTCGTTTCAAGTTCGTTATTTCTTATTGCCCGGGTACTAAGAACACCAAGCCTCATGCTTTATCCCGTCTCTTTAGTTCTTCTGTGGCTTTTACCGATCCCGAGGGGATCCTTCCTGTTGGGCGTGTTGTCGGGTTGACTGTCTGGGGTATTGAGAGACAGGTTAAGCAAGCACTCACTCACACTCCGCACGCTTGTCCTAGTAACCTTCTTTTCGTTCCTGTTTCTACTCATCTGGCTGTTCTTCAGTGGGCGCACTCTGCCAAGTTAGCTGGCCACCCCGGCGTTCGGGGAACGCTTGCTTCTATTCGCCAGCGGTTTTGGTGGCCTACTCTGGAGCGTGACACGCGCCGTTTCGTGGCTGCTTGTTCGGACTGCGCGCAGAATAAGTCTGGTAACTTTTTTTCTGCTTCTGCTCCTGGTCTTGCTGGGTCTCAGTCTGTTCCCTGCCACCGCTTCTCTCCTGGTCTTGTTCCTGCCCTTGCTGTGTCTCAGTCTGTCCCTAGTTGTTACTCTCCTGGCCTGTTTGGTCCTGTTTGCTCTAAAGCTTTCAGTTCTCTACCCGTGTCTAATTTTTTTTTTAGAGTAGTACCCTAGTTTCCCTTTTTATCGTTTTCCGTTACGGTCCTGAGGAGAGGAGTTGGGTTCTTTCTCGGGACGTGCTGGACCGTTTGTGATCTATGATTTCCTCCGTTGCCGCCAGTGTTCCTCCTCGAGTGCGCCAGGAGGCGCTCGGTGAGTGGGGGGGGTACTGTCATGTTTTGTCATATATACTGTCATGTTTTGTCTTATATTGTCTTGTCATTATGCTTTCCCTTCTGTTCGTTTCCCCCTGCTGGTCTTATTAGGTTCGTTCCCTTTTTCTCTCTCCCTTCCTCTCTCTCCTCTCTCTATCGTTCCGTTCCTGCTCCCAGCTGTTCCCCATTCTCCTACTCACTCATTTAGTCTTTTCACACCTGTTCCCTATCTTGTCCTCTGATTAGAGTCCCTATTTCTCCCCTTGTTTTCTGTTTCTGTCCTGTCGGATCCTTTTATGATGTTCGCTGTGCTGTGTCTTTGTCTCGCCCTGTCGTGTCTTGTCTCCTTCAGATGCTGCGTGTGAGCAGGTGTCTGAGTCTGCTATGGTCGGTGCCTTCCCGAGGCAACCTACAGTTAATGGTCGAGTCTCCAGTCTGTCCTCGTCACTACGAGTGGACTTAAGTTTTATGTTTTGTTTTCTGCTCTGATTGTCCAGGAGTATTGCTTATATCCTTTACTGGAATAAAGACTCTGTTTTCGCCAAGTCGCTTTTGGGTCCTCATTCACCTGCATAACAGGGCCCCTCTAATTCTCAAGCCTCCGCGTTATCAGCACGAAGTCAAGGCCAGTCAGCATAAATCAACATTCCCGACCATTTTGGAGATGGCCCGTTCCCACCACCTGGAGATTTGTACAACTGAATGAACTTAAAGAACAGACCTTCATTGTTACTTAACTTCCTGACTACATTATATACAATTGTGAAAGGGAGCAAGAGGGACAGTACATTATAGCATTTGGACTAGTCAGTTTCTGATTGGAATGTATACATAATTAGTCATTTCAAACATATTTTCCTCTATCAATTTCTGTATTCCCAGTCGTGTGAAATCCATCTATTAGGGCCTAATGTATTTATTTTAAATGACTGATTTCCTGATATGAACCCAGTAAAATCCTAGAAATTCTTGCATGTTGCTTTTATATTTTTGTCTAGTGTACTAAAATCTATGGCAAGACCTGAAAATGAGATGGGCTGTCTGTCCCGACCCTGAGATGGGCTGTCTGAAAAAGAAAATAGATTTGCTGTCCCCACCCTGAGATGGGCTGTCTGTCCCCACCCTGAGATGAGCTGTCTGTCCCCACCCTGAGATGAGCTGTCTGTCCCCACCCTGAGATGAGCTGTCTGTCCCCACCCTGAGATGGGCTGTCTGTCCCCATCCTGAGATGGGCTATCTGTCCCCACCCTGAGATGGGCTGTCTGTCCCCACCCTGAGATGGGCTGTCTGTCCCCACCCTGAGATGGGCTGTCTGTCCCCACCCTGAGATTGGCGTTGATGATTCATCATGCAGAGGCTGTAGAAAAGCCATATTTAGACATTGTATATATAGTTTAACAGTTCCATTTGTTCCATGCTGTTCATATAAGTAATGTACTCTAATTTCTCAGTTATTTATCCTGGGAAAAGGGAGTGGTTTTGGGTGGTAAATCTTGGTAAATCTCGCAAACCGGGTTTCACCATTCAACCCTATCACACACACTCACACACGTTCGCTCTCTCTCACATGCTCACACACACACACACACGCACGCACGCACGCACGCACACACACACGCATGCACACAGACTATTGGTGTACACACTTTAAAAAGACTCCCCATCCTACAGTTGTATTATACTTCAATCTTCTGTTATGTAGATAAAGTGTAATATTAGGATGCAAACTCACAATTGAATACATTTCAACTTTATATCTGAAATGTGTGTCAGCTGTCCTCTTTTTTTAAGACAATGTGTGTGAGTTGTATACATTTGTTTCAAAGTAGATTTGTTTAAGACAACCAAGATTCACTCTATGTGACTCTGTTTTAGCCCCTGTAGTAAAAGGTTAGGCAGTAAAGGCTCTGCGTGGTCAATCCAAAGTCTACAGTGGTAGTACAGAATAAACTGGTCTGTACAGCACCACTCATAGGGATTCAGGGAGCTGTCATTCACATCCAATAAACTGGTCTGTACAGCACCACTCATAGGGATTCAGGGAGCTGTCATTCTCATCCAATAAACTGGTCTGTACAGCACCACTCATAGGGATTCAGGGAGCTGTCATTCACATCCAATAAACTGGTATGTACAGCACCACTCATAGTGATTCAGGGAGCTGTCATTCACATCCAATAAACTGGTCTGTACAGCACCACTCATAGGGATTCAGGGAGCTGTCATTCACATCCAATAAACTGGTCTGTACAGCACCACTCATAGGGATTCAGGGAGCTGTCATTCACTGTTATGCAGGTGAATGAGGACCCAAAAGCGACTTAACGAAAACAGAGTCTTTATTCCAGTCTTAGACAAAAGTGATAATCCTGGATATTATCTAGGTGAAAGCAAACACAGGAAAACTGAAATCCACTCGTCAGTAGAGAGGAATGACTGAAGACGCGACCACAGACTGCAGGTCGCCTCGGGAAGGCATCGGCCGTAGCTGACAATGACACCTGCTCACACGCAGCATCTGAAGAAGGCAAAACACGACAGGGCGGAACAAGGACACAGAACAGCGAACATCATACAAGGATCCGACAAGGACAGAAGCGGAAAACAGAGGGAGAAATAGGGACTCTAATCAGAGGGCAAAATAGGGGACAGGTGTGAAAAGAGTAAATGAGGTAGTTAGGAGAATGAGGAACAGCTGGGAGCAGGAACGGAACGATAGAGAGAGAGAGCGAGAGAGGGAGAGAGGGAGGGGGAGAGAGAGGGATAGAAAGAGGGAAAGAACCTAATAAGACCAGCAGAGGGAAACGAATAGAAGGAAAGCACAGAGACAAGACATGATAATCAATGACAAAACATGACATTCACATCCAATAAACTGGTCTTTACAGCACCACTCATAGTGATTCAGGGAGCTGTCATTCACATCCAATAAACTGGTCTGTACAGCACCACTCATAGTGATTCAGGGAGCTGTCATTCACATCCAATAAACTGGTCTGTACAGCACCACTCATAGGGATTCGGGGAGCTGTCATTCACATCCAATAAACTGGTCTTTACAGCACCACTCATAGTGATTCAGGGAGCTGTCATTCACATCCAATAAACTGGTCTGTACAGCACCACTCATAGGGATTCAGGGAGCTGTCATTCACATCCAATAAACTGGTCTGTACAGCACCACTCATAGGGATTCAGGGAGCTGTCATTCACATCCAATAAACTGGTCTTTACAGCACCACTCATAGTGATTCAGGGAGCTGCCATTCACAACCAATAAACTGGTCGGTACAGCACCACTCATAGGGATTCAGGGAGCTGTCATTCACATCCAATAAACTGGTCTTTACAGCACCACTCATAGTGATTCAGGGAGCTGTCATTCACATCCAATAAACTGGTCTGTACAGCACCACTCATAGTGATTCAGGGAGCTGTCATTCTCATCCAATAAACTGGTCTGTACAGCACCACTCATAGTGATTCAGGGAGCTGTCATTCTCATCCAATAAACTGGTCTGTACAGCACCACTCATAGGGATTCAGGGAGCTGTCATTCACATCCAATAAACTGGTCTGTACAGCACCACTCATAGGGATTCAGGGAGCTGTCATTCACATCCAATATACTGGTCTGTACAGCACCACTCATAAGGATTCAGGGAGCTGTCATTCTCATCCAATAAACTGGTCTGTACAGCACCACTCATAGTGATTCAGGGAGCTTTCATTCACATCCAATAAACTGGTCTTTACAGCACCACTCATAGTGATTCAGGGAGCTGTCATTCACATCCAATAAACTGGTCTTTACAGCACCACTCATAGTGATTCAGGGACCTGTCATTCACATCCAATAAACTGGTCTGTACAGCACCACTCATAGTGATTCAGGGAGCTGTCATTCACATCCAATAAACTGGTCTTTACAGCACCACTCATAGTGATTCAGGGAGCTGTCATTCACATCCAATAAACTGGTCTTTACAGCACCACTCATAGTGATTCAGGGAGCTGTCATTCACATCCAATAAACTGGTCTGTACATAACCACTAATAGTGAATCAGGGATCTGTCATTCACATCCCGACCCTGAACGCTAAAGAGGGGTCTGGATGCGCCAACACGGGCGCATTGTTGAACAGCTCCTTCAAACGACTGACAGATCGGCCCACCTCTGCTGACCAATTCAAGCGCACCGGTTCTCCCTTCAGCAGTGAGGTAATGGGAGGAGCCACCTGACCAAAACCCGGATAAACCTCCGGTAGTAATTGGCAAACCCTAAAAACCCCTGCACTTCTTTCACCGTGGTCGGAGTCAGCCAATTACGCACGGCTGTGCGGACGTGGAAATACGATAACCCAGGAAGGAAACGGCCTGTTTGAAGAACTCACATTTCTCCGCCTTGCAATACAAGTCATGCCCCAGCAGTCGCCCATGTACCTTACGCACCAGAGACACATTCGCTGCGCGTGTGGTAGAATAGATCAAGATGTCATCGATGTACACTACCACTCCCTGTCCGAGCAGGTCTCGGAGAATCTCATCTACAATGGATTAAAAGACGGCTGGAGCATTCTTCAACCCATATGGCATGACGCGGTACTCACAATGACCAGATGTAGTACTAAATGCGGTTTTCCACTCATCTCCTCCCAGATTATATGCACTCCTCAAGTCCAGTTTTGTGAAGAAGGGCGCCCCGTGAAATGACTCCACCACCGTAGCGATGAGAGGTAGTGGGTAACTAAACCCCACTGTGATGGAATTTAGACCTCGATAATCAATGCACGGACGCAGACCTCCATCCTTCTTCTTCACAAAAAGAAGAAGCTTGAGGAGACGGGTGATGCGGAGGGCCGAATGTACCCCTGTCCCAGCGATTCAGCAACATATGTCTCCACAGCTACTGTCTGCTCCTGGGACAATGGATACATGTGACTCCTAGGAAGTGCAGCGTTATCCAGAAGGTTTATCGCGCAGTCCCCTCGACGATGGGGTGGTAATAGGGTTGCCCTCTTTTTACTGAAGGCGATAGCCAAAACGGCATATTCAGAGGGAATGCACACGGTGGAAACCTGGTCTGGACTCTCCACCGTAGTCGCACCAATGGCAACTCCTATACACCTGCCTGAACACTCCTCTGAACACCCCTTAAGAGCCCCCTGTCGCCAGGAAATCGCCGGGTTGTGCTGAGCTAGCCAGGGAATCCTCAGCACCACTGGAAATGCAGGTAAATCGATAAGGAACAGACTAATCTGCTCCTTATGACCCCCCTGCGTTACCATGTCCAGCGGCACCGTGGCCTCCCTAACTACTCCTGACCCTAATGGTCGGCTATCTACGGAGTGCACAGGGAAAGGTAAGTCTAACGACACCAGGGGAATCCCTAGCCTTAACGCGAGCCCACGATCCATGAAATTCCCAGCTGCGCCTGAATCGACTAGCGCCTTATGTTGTAGAGAGGGGAAAAACCCAGGGAAAGAAGTTAACACATACACATGACCGACAGGAAGCTCTGGGTGAGTCTGGTGCTGACTCACCTGAGTAGTGCTCCGCCTGCCCTCCCGACTCCCAGACGAGTTCCGCCAGCACCGGTCGGCCGTGTGCCCTCGCTGACCACAACTGGTGCAGGAGGACACTCCTCCTCCGGTCCCCCTCGAAGCCTCCCCTCCTAACTCCATAGGGATAAGGGCAGGAGGGCTGGGAAGTGGAAACGACAGGACCTGATCCGAACGCCCGCGGGCAGCCAGCAGATTGTCGAGACGGATAGCCATGTCAATGAGTTCATCCAGCGTGAGGGTGGTGTCCCGACATGCTAGCTCCCTGCGGACGTCCTCCCTGAGGCTGCATCAGAAATTATCTATCAGGGCCCTGTTGTTCCACCCTGCTCCTGCGGCCAAGGTCCTGAACTCCAGGGCACAGTCCTGCGTGCTCCTCGTCTCCTGATGCAGGTGGAACAGCCGTTCACCCGCAGCACGACCCTCTGGTGGATTGTCGAACACAGCTCGGGAATCGGCGGGTGAACTCGGGGTAATGATCCTCGCCGAGTCTGGACCATTCCACACTGCGTTGGACCGTTCGAGAGCTCGCCCAGTCAAACAGGAGACAAGGGCTCTCCTCTCAGGGGGGGGAGTAGGACGCACGGTAGCCAGGTGCAGTTCCAGTTGCAGAAGGAAACCCTGGCACCCCGCCGCCATTCCATCATACTCCCGTGGGAGCGTCAGCCGAAGAGCCCCAGAGCCAGATGCGGTAGCAGGAACAGGAGGTGCTGGAGATGAGGTGGGAAGGCCACTCCTCTCCCATCGATCCATTTGGTCCATGGCCGAACCAATCCTATGGAGAATGCTGGTATGATGGAGGACCCTTTCCTTCATCGATGGGACAGGAGATGCGGCTGCTCCTGCTGATTCCATTTTACGGTGCGGGATTCTGTCACGCGGGACTAGGTGGGTGCAGGAATCAGACGCAGAGAGAGAGTAACCGAGTAAAGTGCTTTACTTTTGCACACCAAAATGATAAGCCCAACACAATACAGGGCGCAGGACACTATACTAGACAACCCAAAACCACAGGGTGTCAAGTAAAGAAAAGAAAATACACCACGACCTAACATGCACACACGTAACAAAAAGACAATCCCAGACAACACAAGGGCGGGTCAAACTACTACATATAGGGAAGCTAATTAAACCAAAATACACAGGTGAAACTATTAAGACAAAACCAACAGACAAATGAAAAATGGATCGGTAGCGGCTAGTAGGACGGTGACGACGACCGCCGAGCACCGTCCGAACGGTGCCAATTTCGGCGGAAGTCGTGACAGTGGCTTTTACCCAATGACATGGAGAGGGAAAGCAAGATAGAGAAAAAAAGACACTTATCTTCGATACATTTCAGAATTATTCTCACAGTAATCATAAAGTTTGCACACGAACCGCCGTCTGTTTGTAATGAGAAATCATGAATGTATTTACGTGTGAGTGCCTTCGTTCGGTCGGAACCAGCCCTCCTGTGGAAGGTTGTTGGCCTTTCAGCGGCAGGCTGTATGGCTCTGATTGTCCGAAAGGGGTCTCCCCTTTCCCTTCTTCTACTGTTGTTCACTTTCTGGTTAAGTTTCTAAAAGATTTCCACACCTGAATTGTGAAACATTTACCCATTATTCTTTTCAGAATTCTTCAAGCTCAGTCAAATTGATTTTTGATCCTTGCTAGACAACCAATTTCAGGTCTTGCCGTGTATTTTCAAGTAGATTTAAGTCCAACTGTAACTCACCCACTTAAGAACATTCACCGTTTTCAGTGTAGATTTGTTCTTTTAGGTCATTGTCCTACTGAAAGGTGAATTAATCTCCAAGTGTCTGGTAAAAAGCAGATTGAGCCAGGTTTTCCTCTAGGATTTTTTTTGTTGCTTTGCCCCATTCTGTTTCTTTTTTATCCTAAAAATCTCCCCAGTCCTCTTAAGGATGGGACCCTTTTTTTCCAATATTCACCTAAAATGACATACCCAAATCTAACTGCCTGCAGCTCAGGACCCAAATCTAACTGCCTGTAAGCTCAGGCCCTGAAGCAAGGATATGCATATTCATGATACCATTTTAAAGGGAACACTTTGAAGTTTGTGGAACTGTGAAAGGAATGTAGGAGAATATAACACATTAGATCTGATAAAAGATAATACAACAGTATTAATGTATCGTGTTTGTACCATCATCTTTGAAATACAAGAGAAAGGCCATAATGTATTTTTATAGCCCAGGTGCAATTTAGATTTTGCAGTGTATGTGAAAAGTTTTAGACTGATCCAATGAACCATTGCATTTCTGTTCAAAATGTTGTATCACGACTGCCCAAATGTGCCTAATTTGTTTATTTGTTTACACTCTCCTCAAACAATAGCATGGTATTATTTCACTGTAATAGCTACTGTAAATTGGATAGTGCAGTTAGATTAACAAGAATATAAGCTTTCTGCCAACATCAGATGTCTATGTCCTGGGAAATGTTATTGTTACATACAACCTCATGCTAATTGCATTTGCCTACCTGAAGGATCTGGAGAAGGTCTGTATGGAGGAGTGGGCCAAAATCCCTGCTGAAGTGTGTGCAAACCTGGTCAAGATCTACAGAAAACGTATGATCCCTGTAATTGCAAACAAAGGTTTCTGTACCAAATATTAAGTTCTGCTTTTCTGATGTATCAAATACTTATGTCATGCAATAAAATGCAAATGAATTACTTAAAAATCATACATTGTGATTTTCTGGATTTTTGTTTTAGATTCCGTCTCTCATAGTTGAAGTGTACCTATGATAAAAATTACAGACATGCTTTGTAAGTAAGAAAACCTGCAAAATCAGCAGTGTATCAAATACTTGTTTTCCCCACTGTATGTTTGATGTGTGCCAATCCAGCGTCCTTCTATCCCCCGCGGTCTGCATTCCATTGACCTCTTTACCACATCTATCCCCGTTACCTCCCGATCTCTTTCCAGAAGTTCAGACTTTGAAATCCCTACATGAGGTAAGATATTGTTTTTAACGTGTGAAATTTGGGGAGAAACACGGTTTCACTCTAAGTAGCTCAATTTGGCCTCTGCAAGTCACTTCCTCCGCACGGAGTCTCTGGACCGCATTACCGGATCAGGCATTAATTGGTTTTTAATGGCAGCCTAATGCTAGTTACAGTACACCTGTGTGTCTGTTCCCCTAACGATGCCCCTAACGACACCCAGGGAGAAAACAGGCCGTAAATCCACAGGGCCCTACCTCAGCATAACACAGGGCATCAGGAGGGTGTGTGAGAGAGAGTGTGTCTGTTCCCCTAACGATACCCCTAACGACACCCAAGGAGAAAACAGGCCGTAAATCCACAGGGCCCTACCTCAACCTAACACAGGGCATCAGGAGGGTGTGTGCCTGTATGTCTCTATCACCTCCTTTTCATGGGGATGACTTCATTATCTGCATTTCCACACAGATTCCCACGCTCACACCAACACCCCATAAAGAAAACAGAGGACGCGAACACACACACACACACACAACAAATGGGTTGTGTGGAAAGGGGTTCCAGACACACGTTCTGGGCCCATGAAAGCTGTCGTTCATATGGGACACACACACATACAGGGTGTGTGTCCCGTCAACACATCTGTAAACATGACTGGTTAAGCCAAGGCAGAACTTTATGACACTGCCTCGTATTACAGAGGAAAATTAAAGCTTATCAAGGAATGCAATAGCGTCTCTCCCAAGTCCGCATGGCACATTTTACATAGAGGAATAGCGTGTGTGCCTGTCTGGCTAAATGTGTGTGTGTGTGTCTGTTTGTTGTCAATGTTTCATTCTCTGATCATTGTCACACCCAATTCAAACATAACTGCAGTACTTGGTGTTGCCTGTTTTATAACCTCAAACATGCCTTCTTTGTGAATGCATGTGTGAGGGGAGTTGTTTCAGAAACTCCATGCCTTCTATAGTATCTTCAGCTCATATCAGCCTGTTACAGGGATCGGCTTCAGTTGGGTCATATTCATTAGTGCACACTGTCTGTTTCAGTCTGTTTTGGTTCCTAATGAACATGACCCTGATGTGGGCTTCCGTCGGATAAAGAGGACCAGACAGGAGTTTGGAATAGGACGTTTTTATGGGTTCGTTCTCCTGACTTCCATATACTCAATTGTCATTTCCATATAAACTACTAATCTCAATAAACTGAATTGAATAGTTTTATAAAAGAACAGCAAACAGGGTTCCACATTGTGTGTGTGTGTGTGTGTGTGTGTGTGTGTGTGTGTGTGTGTGTGTGTGTGTGTGTGTGTGTGTGTGTGTGTGTGTGTGTGTGTGTGCGTGCGTGCGTGCATGCGTGCGTGCGTGCGTGCGTGTGTCATGCAGGTGAATGAGGACCCAAAAGCGACTTGGCGAAAACAGAGTCTTTAATCCAGTAAAGTAATTCTACAAACATAAGACATAATTCCACTCGTAATGACGAGAACAGACTGGAGACTCGATCAAGAACTGCAGGTTGCCTCGGGAAGGCACTTGAACCTAGCAGACTCAGACACCTGCTCTCCACGCAGCATCTGAGGGAAACACGACACGACAGGGCGATACACAGACACAGCACGGTGAACAATAGACAAGGATCCGACAGGACAGGAACGGAAAACAAGGGAAGAAATAGGGACTCTAATCAGGGAAAAGATAAGGAACAGGTGTGGGAAGACTAAATGATTGATTAGGGGAATAGGAACAGCTGGGAGCAGGAACGGAACGATAGAGAGAAGAGAGAGAGGAAGGGAGAGAGAAAAAGGGGAACGAACCTAAAAAGACCAGCAGGGGGAAAATGAACAGAGGGAAAAGCAAAATGACAAGACAATCTAAGACAAAACATGACAGTACCCCCCACTCACTGAGCGCCTCCTGGCGCACTCGAGGAGGAATCCTGGCGGCAACGGAGGAAATCATCAATGAGTGAACGGTCCAGCACGCCCCGAGACGGAACCCAACTCCTCTCCTCAGGACCGTAACCCTCCCAATCCACTAAGTATTGGTGACCCCGTCCCCGAGAACGCATGTCCATGATCCTACGTACCTTGTAAATAGGTGCGCTCTCGACAAGGACGGGAGGGGGAGGGAAGACGAACGGGGGTGCGAAGAAAGGGCTTGACACAGGAGACATGGAAGACAGGATGGACGCGACGAAGATGTCGCGGAAGAAGCAAGTCGCACAGCGACAGGATTGACGACCTGGGAGACACGGAACGGACCAATGAACCGCGGAGTCAACTTTACGAGAAGCTGTCGTAAGAGGAAGGTTGCGAGTGGAAAGCCACACTCTCTGGCCGCAACAATACCTAGGACTCTTAATCCTGCGTTTATTGGCGGCTCTCACAGTCTGTGCCCTGTAACGGCAAAGTGCAGACCTCACCCTCCTCCAGGTGCGCTCACAACGTTGGACAAACGCTTGAGCGGAGGGAACGCTGGACTCGGCAAGCTGGGAAGAGAACAGAGGAGGCTGGTAACCCAGACTACTCTGAAACGGAGATAACCCGGTAGCAGACGAAGGAAGCGAGTTGTGAGCGTATTCTGCCCAGGGAGCTGTTCTGCCCAAGACGCAGGGTTTCTGAAAGAAAGGCTGCGTAGTATGCGACCAATCGTCTGATTGGCCCTCTCTGCTTGACCGTTAGACTGGGGATGAAACCCGGAAGAGAGACTGACGGACGCACCAATCAAACGACAGAACTCCCTCCAAAACTGTGACGTGAATTGCGGGCCTCTGTCTGAAACGGCGTCTAACGGGAGGCCATGAATTCTGAACACATTCTCGATGATGATTTGTGCCCGTCTCCTTAGCGGAAGGAAGTTTAGCGAGGGGAATGAAATGTGCCGCCTTAGAGAACCTATCGACAACCGTAAGAATCACAGTCTTCCCCGCAGACAAAGGCAGACCGGTAATGAAGTCTAGGGCGATGTGAGACCATGGTCGAGAAGGAATGGGGAGCGGTCTGAGACGACCGGCAGGAGGAGAGTTACCCGACTTAGTCTGCGCGCAGTCCGAACAAGCAGCCACGAAACGGCGCGTGTCACGCTCCTGAGTCGGCCACCAAAAGCGCTGGCGAATAGACGCAAGAGTGCCTCGAACACCGGGATGACCAGCTAACTTGGCAGAGTGAGCCCACTGAAGAACAGCCAGACGAGTGGAAACAGGAACGAAAAGAAGGTTACTAGGACAAGCGCGCGGCGACGCAGTGTGCGTGAGTGCTTGCTTAACCTGTCTTTCAATTCCCCAGACTGTCAACCCGACAACACGCCCATAAGGAAGAATCCCCTCGGGATCAGTAGAAGCCACAGAAGAACTAAACAGACGGGATAAGGCATCAGGCTTGGTGTTCTTGCTACCCGGACGGTAAGAAATCACAAACTCGAAACGAGCGAAAAACAACGCCCAACGAGCTTGACGGGCATTAAGTCGTTTGGCAGAACGGATGTACTCAAGGTTCTTATGGTCTGTCCAAACGACAAAGGAACGGTAGCCCCCTCCAACCACTGTCGCCATTCGCCTAGGGCTAAGCGGATGGCGAGCAGTTCGCGGTTACCCACATCATAGTTGCGTTCAGATGGCGACAGGCGATGAGAAAAATAAGCGCAAGGATGAACCTTATCGTCAGACTGGAAGCGCTGGGATAGAATGGCTCCCACGCCTACCTCTGAAGCGTCAACCTCGACAATGAATTGTCTAGTGACGTCAGGAGTAACGAGGATAGGAGCGGACGTAAAACGTTCTTTTAGAAGATCAAAAGCTCCCTGGGCGGAACCGGACCACTTAAAACACGTCTTGACAGAAGTAAGAGCTGTGAGAGGGGCAGCAACTTGACCGAAATTACGAATGAAACGCCGATAGAAATTAGCGAAACCTAAAAAGCGCTGCAACTCGACACGTGAACTTGGAACGGGCCAATCACTGACAGCTTGGACCTTAGCGGAATCCATCTGAATGCCTTCAGCGGAAATAACGGAACCGAGAAAAGTAACGGAGGAGACATGAAAAGAGCACTTCTCAGCCTTCACGTAAAGACAATTCTCTAAAAGGCGCTGTAGAACACGTCGAACGTGCTGAACATGAATCTCGAGTGACGGTGAAAAAATCAGGATATCGTCAAGATAGACAAAAACAAAGATGTTCAGCATGTCTCTCAGAACATCATTAACTAATGCCTGAAAAACAGCTGGCGCATTGGCGAGACCAAACGGCAGAACCCGGTACTCAAAATGCCCTAACGGAGTTTTAAACGCCGTTTTCCACTCGTCCCCCCTCTCTGATGCGCACGAGATGGTAAGCGTTACGAAGGTCCAACTTAGTAAAGCACCTGGCTCCCTGCAGAATCTCGAAGGCTGATGACATAAGGGAAGCGGATAACGATTCTTAACCGTTATGTCATTCAGCCCTCGATAATCCACGCAGGGGCGCAGAGTACCGTCCTTTTCTTAACAAAAAGAACCCCGCCCCGGCCGGAGAGGAAGAAGGCACTATGGTACCGGCGTCAAGAGACACAGATAAATAATCCTCGAGAGCCTTACGTTCGGGAGCCGACAGAGAGTATAGTCTACCCCGAGGGGAGTGGTCCCCGGAAGGAGATCAATACTACAATCATACGACCGGTGAGGAGGAAGGGAGTTGGCTCGGGACCGACTGAAGACCGTGCGCAGATCATGATATTCCTCCGGCACTCCTGTCAAATCGCCAGGTTCCTCCTGAGAAGTGTGGACAGAAGAAATGGGAGGGATGGCAGACATTAAACACTTCACATGACAAGAAACGTTCCAGGATAGGATAGAATTACTAGACCAATTAATAGAAGGATTATGACATACTAGCCAGGGATGACCCAAAACAACAGGTGTAAAAGGTGAACGAAAAATCAAAAAAGAAATAGTCTCACTGTGGTTACCAGATACTGTGAGAGTTAAAGGTAGTGTCTCAAATCTGATACTGGGAAGATGACTACCATCTAAGGCAAACATGGGCGTAGGCTTGTCTAACTGTCTGAAAGGAATGTCATGTTTCCGAGCCCATGCTTCGTCCATGAAACAACCCTCAGCCCCGAGTCAATCAAGGCACTGCATGTAGCACCCGAACCGGTCCAGCGTAGATGGACCGACATAGTAGTACAGGATCTAGATGAAGAGACCTGAGTAGTAGCGCTCACCAGTAGCCCTCCGCTTACTGATGAGCTCTGGCCTTTACTGGACATGAATTGACAAAATGTCCATCAAATCCGCAATAGAGGCACAGGCGGTTGGTGATCCTCCGTTCCCTCTCCTTAGTCGAGATGCGAATACCTCCCAGCTGCATGGGCTCAGTCTCTGAGCCAGAGGAGGGAGATGGTTGCGATGCGGAGCAGGGAAACACCGTTGACGCGAGCTCTCTTCCACGAGCTTGGTGACGAAGATCTACCCGTCGTTCTATGCGGATGGCGAGAGCAATCAAAGAGTCCACACTGGAGGGAACCTCCCGAGAGAGAATCTCATCTTTGACCACTGCGTGGAGTCCCTCCAGAAAACGAGCGAGCAGCGCCGGCTCGTTCCAGTCACTAGAGGCAGCAAGAGTGCGAAACTCTATAGAGTAATCCGTTATGGATCGATCACCTTGGCATAGGGAAGCCAGGGCCCTAGAAGCCTCCCTACCAAAAACTGAACGGTCAAAAACCCGAATCATCTCCTCTTTAAAGTTCTGGTAATTGTTTGAACAATCAGCCCTTGCCTCCCAGATAGCTGTGCCCCACTCTCGAGCCCGGCCAGTAAGGAGTGAAATGACGTAAGCAACCCGAGCTCTCTCGCTAGAGTATGTGTTGGGTTGGAGAGAGAACACAATATCACACTGGGTGAGAAAGGAGCGGCACTCCGTGGGCTGCCCGGAGTAGCAAGGTGGGTTATTAACCCTAGGTTCCGGAGGCTCGGCAGTCCAGGAAGTAACAGGTGGCACGAGACGAAGACTCTGGAACTGTCCAGAGAGGTCGGAAACCTGAGCGGACAGGTTCTCCACGGCATGGTGAGCAGCAGACAATTCCTGCTCGTGTCTGCCGAGCATGGCTCCTTGGATCTCGACGGCAGTGTTACGAACGTCTGTAGTCGCTGGGTCCATTCCTTGGTCGGATCCTTCTGTCATGCAGGTGAATGAGGACCCAAAAGCGACTTGGCGAAAACAGAGTCTTTAATCCAGTAAAGTAATTCTACAAACATAAGACATAATTCCACTCGTAATGACGAGAACAGACTGGAGACTCGATCAAGAACTGCAGGTTGCCTCGGGAAGGCACTTGAACCTAGCAGACTCAGACACCTGCTCTCCACGCAGCATCTGAGGGAAACACGACACGACAGGGCGATACACAGACACAGCACGGTGAACAATAGACAAGGATCCGACAGGACAGGAACGGAAAACAAGGGAAGAAATAGGGACTCTAATCAGGGGAAAAGATAAGGAACAGGTGTGGGAAGACTAAATGATTGATTAGGGGAATAGGAACAGCTGGGAGCAGGAACGGAACGATAGAGAGAAGAGAGAGAGGAAGGGAGAGAGAAAAAGGGGAACAAACCTAAAAAGACCAGCAGGGGGAAAATGAACAGAGGGAAAAGCAAAATGACAAGACAATCTAAGACAAAACATGACAGCGTGCAGACATAGCAGGCCAAACAGCTAGGACAGACAGTTACACTATAGCTGCATGAAGATGGCACACATAGCTTTTCAGCTTGAGGCCTGAACTGGGTTGGGTTGGTGAAAAGAGGCCCAGAGAGATATTTATTGATACTCGTGCTATGTGTGTGTGCGTGGTTAAGGGTTTTGTGGGTTCCTGTGTTGTCTTGCTCTTCCTCAAGCTTCTTTCTCCCCCTCCTTTCCTCTGATCATTTATTTAATTTCCTTTACTTTCTGGTTATTTATCAATTTAAATGAAATACAATTAGCTGGATTGTCATGCTAAGACATAATCTTGCATTGCCAAAGTAAACATATAGGGACATCTCTCCCCCTTTCCTAGCACCCCAGTTAAGCCCCAGCCCACTGAAGTTAATAGGATTTGATTTATAGCTAGCCCTCTCCTTCTCACTCTCTCTCTTTCTCTCCCCTCGTTCTTGCTTCCTCAGTCATCTTTGGAACAGACAAAAGCTGTCAGGCCCAACTGTTTAGAAATTAGCATTATTGGCAGGACACCACACTTACCTGTTCACCACTCACCATTCACCTCCACACACACACACACACACACACACACACACACACACACACACACACACACACACACACACACACACACACACACACACACACACACACACACACACACACACACACACACACACACACACACACACACACACACACACACACACACACACACACACACACACACAATTTGTCAGGCGGCTGTCTTAATTGGACAGCCCTGAGTGTGTGTTTGTGTGTGTGTGTGTGTCAGGTGGTGGTGTTGTGGGGTCTTCCAACTGGAAACAGAGCTCCTTCCAGAGCAACCACACATACTCACTCACACACACTTATTTCAGGTTGTCGCCTCTCATCTTAATTTGCAACGCCTCATGACTAGCCCCATATCCACCTCGCAGCCTCTCAGTCTTTCACATTAGCTGTGTGTGTGTGTGTGTGTGTGTGTGTGTGTGTGTGTGTGTGTGTGTGTGTGTGTGTGTGTGTGTGTGTGTGTGTGTGTGTGTGTGTGTGTGTGTGTGTGTGTGTGTGTGTGTGTGTGTGTGTGTGTGGGGGGGGGGAGTAATAACTTATGCCCTGTGTAATGAAGGTTACAGGAAATCCTGTGTGAGTGCAGGTTCCAGGTTGCCCCTTGCATCAGATAAAGGAGAATGAATGGGCATATGTGTGTTGAAAAGCCACAGACTTGTCCAGCCCCTAGAGTGTGTATGTCTCTATCCCAGACTGTCCAATTAGTGTGTGTGTGCTGGCAGATTATTATGAATTCAGAAAACATGGAGTTATAGTATGAGATATTTATATTGGACATTATTTCGGCTACCATACCAACCGTATGCCATGGCCGTCTCAGTCACCAGATCTCAACCCAACTGAACACTTGTGGGAGATTCTGGAGCGGTGCCTGAGACAGCGTTTCCCACCAGCGTCAACAAAATACCAAATGATGGAATTTCTTGTGGAACAATGGCGTTTCACAGCCATATAATAATGACACAGTTTTAGCACCTTAAAAAGGGGTTTATTTACAACCACTGGGACATCACATGTTGGGCAAAGTGGTAAAGCACACATACAACCCCTAACTTGAGTTCAGTCTTCACCAATGAGAACCAAGAGGGGCCTAACTTCGTCCTTCACGACTGGGAAAGGCCTTGATTCTGGGCCGTAGAAATCCAACATCCATCTCATTAGATCAGAACAGCTCAACAATGATTCATTTTACCGGGTAGTTTTGTTTTGCTGCATAACACACTTGCATTATATGTCTACCCATATGATGTGGATCAATGTCGGGTTATTTGATGTACAGTTGAAGTCAGAAGTTTACATACACCTTAGCCACATACATTTAAACTCAGTTTTTCACAATTCCTGACATTTAAATAAATCCCTGTCTTAGGTCAGTTAGGATCACCACTTTATTTTAAGAATGTGAAATGTCAGAACAATAGTAGCTTTTATTTCTTTCATCACATTCCCAGTGGGTCAGAAGTTTACATACACTCAATTAGTATTTGGTAGTAATGCCTTTAGTATTTGGTAGTAATGCCTTTAAATTGTTTAACTTCGGTCAAATGTTTCAGGTAGCCTTCAACAGGCTTCCCATAATAAGTTGAGTGAATGTTGGCCCATTCCTCCTGACAGAGCTGGTGTAACTGAGTCAGGTTTGTAGGCCTCTTGCTTGCACACGCTTTTCAGTTCTTCCCACAACTTTTCTATGGGATTGCGGTCAGGGCTTTGTGATGGCCACTCAAATACCTTTACTTTGTTGTCTTTAAGCAATTTTGCCACAACTTTGGAAGTATGCTTGGGTCATTGTTCATTTGGAAGACCCATTTGCGACCAAGCTTTAACTTCCTGACTGATGTCTTGAGATGTTGCTTCAATATATCCACAGAATTTTCCCACCTCATGATGCCATCTATTTTGTGAAGTGCACCAGTCCCTCCTGCAGCAAAGCACCCCCACAACATGATTCTGCCACCCCTGTGCTTCACAGTTGGGATGGTGTTCTTTGGCTTGCAAGCCTCCCCCTTTTTCCTCCAAACATAACAATGGTCATTTTGTCCAAAGAATTGTATTTTTGTTTCATCAGACCAGAGGACATTTCTCCAAAAAGTACAATCTTTGTCCCCGTGTGCAGTTGCAAACCGTAGTCTGGCTTTTTTATGGCAGGTGTGGGGCAGAGGCCTCTTCCTTGCTGAGAGGCCATTCAGGTTATGTCGATATAGGACTAATTTTTACTGCAGATATAGATACTTTCATCCCCAAAGCCAACACATCATTTGGCCGCCTTTCCTTCCACTTCTCTGCTGCCAGTGACTGGAACGAATTGCAAAAATCGCTGAAGTTGGAGACTTTTATTTCCCTCACCAACTTTAAACATCAACTATCTCAGCAGCTAACCGATCGCTGCAGCTTTACATAGTCCATCTGTAAATAGCCCAAACAATCTGCCTACCTCATCCCCATACTGTTTTTATTTCATTTACTGTTCAGCTCTTTTGCACCCCAGTATCTCTACTTGCACATCATCATCTGCTCATGTATCACTCCAGTGTTATTCTGCTAAATTGTAATAATTCGCTCCTATGGCCTATTTATTGCACCACACTGGTAAGTTAACTTATGTCAATTAGAAAGTAACAGAGGATTTTCTTCTGAATAGAAAACATCCCTTAGTCTACTTGCTTATATATGCAAGCTACAAATGACCTCTCAACACAATCTCAATCTCCATCTCACATTCAAATCTCCAAACTATTAAACGTGTGACACTGGCAGAGGCTCAAAACACAAAAGGTCTGATTCACTGTGTCCACAAAAGCGCTCGAGGAAATAGACATTTGTGACATTGTTTCATGGTGTTTCACTAACAAAGAGGAGCGCACGGTGGACTACTGGTCGGATTCACAGTTCATTCATCAACTGCACTGTCCACTGCACTGTCCATGGTGCTGAATCTCCGCTAGCCTAGGCATACTATTATCTTGTCTGTTTGTTTAGGATCATCACAATGAGTGGGTTATCATAAAGTAAAAACGGACACAACCTTCCCAAATTCCCCTGACTGCCAGGTGCAAGATGAAAGAAAAGGGCCAACAAGCTGTCGGACATCAAATGTAGTCTAAATTAGACATCATAATATTTTACCAGTGGGCCAACACTGCCTCATTAAAACTAGACATCATAATATTTTAACACTGTCTCATTGGCCTACATTAAAACTAGACATCATAATATTTTAACACTGCCTCATTGGCCTACATAAAAACTAGACATCATAATATTTTACCAGTCGACCTACACTGCCTCATTGGCCTACATTAAAACTAGACATCATAATATTTTACCAGTTAACCTACACTGCCTCATTGGCCCACATTAAAACTAGACATCTAATATTTTACCAGTCGACTTACACTGCCTCATTGGCCTACATTAAAAGTAGACATCATAATATTTTACCAGTCAACCTACACTGCCTCATTGGCCCACATTAAAACTAGACATCATAATATTTTACCAGTCGACCTACAATGCCTCATTGGCCTACATTAAAACTAGAGATCATAATATTTTAACACTGCCTCATTGGCCTACATTAAAACTAGACATCATAATATTTTAACACTGCCTCATTGGCCTACATAAAAACTAGACATCATAATATTTTACCAGTCGACCTACACTGCCTCATTGGCCCACATTAAAACTTGACATCATAATATTTTACCAGTCGACCTACACTGCCTCATTGGCCTACATTAAAACTAGACATCATGATATTTTACCAGTCGGCCAACACTGCCTCATTGGCCCACATTAAAACTAGACATCATAATATTTTAACACTGCCTCATTGGCCTACATAAAAACTAGACATCATAATATTTTACCAGTCGACCTACACTGCCTAATTGGCCTACATTAAAACTAGACATCATAATATTTTAACACTGCCTCATTGGCCTACATTGAAACTAGACATCATAATATTTTAACACTGCCTCATTGGCCTACATAAAAACTAGACATCATAATATTTTACCAGTCGACCTACACTGCCTCATTGGCCTACATTAAAACTAGACATCATGATATTTTACCAGTCGGCCAACACTGCCTCATTGGCCCACGTTAAAACTAGACATCATAATATTTTAACACTGCCTCATTGGCCTACATGAAAACTAGACATCATAATATTTTACCAGTCGACCTACACTGCCTCATTGGCCTACATTAAAAGTAGACATCATCATATTTTACCAGTCAACCTACACTGCCTCATTGGCCCACATTAAAACTAGACATCATAATATTTTAACACTGCCTCATTGGCCTACATTAAAACTAGACATCATAATATTTTAACACTGCCTCATTGGCCTACATAAAAACTAGACATCATAATATTTTACCAGTCGACCTACACTGCCTCATTGGCCCACATTAAAACTTGACATCATAATATTTTACCAGTCGACCTACACTGCCTCATTGGCCTACATTAAAACTAGACATCATGATATTTTACCAGTCGGCCAACACTGCCTCATTGGCCCACATTAAAACTAGACATCATAATATTTTAACACTGCCTCATTGGCCTACATAAAAACTAGACATCATGATATTTTACCAGTCGGCCAACACTGCCTCATTGGCCCACATTAAAACTAGACATCATAATATTTTAACACTGCCTCATTGGCCTACATAAAAACTAGACATCATAATATTTTACCAGTCGACCTACACTGCCTCATTGGCCCACATTAAAACTAGACATCATAATATTTTACCAGTCGACCTACACTGCCTCATTGGCCTACATTAAAACTAGACATCATGATATTTTACCAGTCGGCCAACACTGCCTCATTGGCCCACATTAAAACTAGACATCATAATATTTTAACACTGCCTCATTGGCCTACATAAAAACTAGACATCATAATATTTTACCAGTCGACCTACACTGCCTCATTGGCCCACATTAAAACTAGACATCATAATATTTTACCAGTCAACCTACACTGCCTCATTGGCCCACATTAAAACTAGACATCATAATATTTTACCAGTCGACATACACTGTCTCATTGGCCTACATTAAAACTAGACATCATAATATTTTAACACTGCCTCATTGGCCTACATTAAAACTAGACATCATAATATTTTAACACTGCCTCATTGGCCTACATTAAAACTAGACATCATAATATTTTAACACTGCCTCATTGGCCTACATTAAAACTAGACATCATAATATTTTACTAGTCAACCTACACTGCCTCATTGGCCCACATTAAAACTAGACATCATAATATTTTACTAGTCGACCTACACTGCCTCCATTGGCCTACATTAAAACTAGACATCATAATATTTTACCAGTCAACCTACACTGCCTCATTGGCCCACATTAAAACTAGACATCATAATATTTTACCAGTCGACCTACACTGCCTCATTGGCCTACATTAAAAGTAGACATCATAATATTTTAACACTGCCTCATTGGCCTACATTAAAACTAGACATCATAATATTTTAACACTGCCTCATTGGCCTACATTAAAACTAGACATCATAATATTTTAACACTGCCTCATTGGCCTACATTAAAACTAGACATCATAATATTTTACCAGTCAACCTACACTGCCTCATTGGCCCACATTAAAACTAGACATCATAATATTTTACCAGTCGACCTACACTGCCTCCATTGGCCTACATTAAAACTAGACATCATAATATTTTACCAGTCGACCTACACTGCCTCATTGGCCCACATTAAAACTTGACATCATAATATTTTACCAGTCGACCTACACTGCCTCATTGGCCTACATTAAAACTAGACATCATGATATTTTACCAGTCGGCCAACACTGCCTCATTGGCCCACATTAAAACTAGACATCATAATATTTTAACACTGCCTCATTGGCCTACATAAAAACTAGACATCATGATATTTTACCAGTCGGCCAACACTGCCTCATTGGCCCACATTAAAACTAGACATCATAATATTTTAACACTGCCTCATTGGCCTACATTAAAACTAGACATCATAATATTTTACCAGTCGACCTACACTGCCTCATTGGCCCACATTAAAACTAGACATCATAATATTTTACCAGTCGACCTACACTGCCTCATTGGCCTACATTAAAACTAGACATCATGATATTTTACCAGTCGGCCAACACTGCCTCATTGGCCCACATTAAAACTAGACATCATAATATTTTAACACTGCCTCATTGGCCTACATAAAAACTAGACATCATAATATTTTACCAGTCGACCTACACTGCCTCATTGGCCCACATTAAAACTAGACATCATAATATTTTACCAGTCAACCTACACTGCCTCATTGGCCCACATTAAAACTAGACATCATAATATTTTACCAGTCGACATACACTGTCTCATTGGCCTACATTAAAACTAGACATCATAATATTTTAACACTGCCTCATTGGCCTACATTAAAACTAGACATCATAATATTTTAACACTGCCTCATTGGCCTACATTAAAACTAGACATCATAATATTTTAACACTGCCTCATTGGCCTACATTAAAACTAGACATCATAATATTTTACTAGTCAACCTACACTGCCTCATTGGCCCACATTAAAACTAGACATCATAATATTTTACCAGTCGACCTACACTGCCTCCATTGGCCTACATTAAAACTAGACATCATAATATTTTACCAGTCAACCTACACTGCCTCATTGGCCCACATTAAAACTAGACATCATAATATTTTACCAGTCGACCTACACTGCCTCATTGGCCTACATTAAAAGTAGACATCATAATATTTTAACACTGCCTCATTGGCCTACATTAAAACTAGACATCATAATATTTTAACACTGCCTCATTGGGCTACATTAAAACTAGACATCATAATATTTTAACACTGCCTCATTGGCCTACATTAAAACTAGACATCATAATATTTTACCAGTCAACCTACACTGCCTCATTGGCCCACATTAAAACTAGACATCATAATATTTTACCAGTCGACCTACACTGCCTCCATTGGCCTACATTAAAACTAGACATCATAATATTTTACCAGTCAACCTACACTGCCTCATTGGCCCACATTAAAACTAGACATCATAATATTTTACCAGTCGACCTACACTGCCTCATTGGCCTACATTAAAACTAGACATCATAATATTTTAACACTGCCTCATTGGCCTACGTTAAAACTAGACATCATAATATTTTAACACTGCCTCATTGGCCTACATAAAAACTAGACATCATAATATTTTACCAGTCGACCTACACTGCCTCATTGGCCTACATTAAAACTAGACATCATAATATTTTAACACTGCCTCATTGGCCTACATAAAAACTAGACATCATAATATTTTACCAGTCGACCTATACTGCCTCATTGGCCTACATTAAAACTAGACATCATAATATTTTACCAGTCAACCTACACTGCCTCATTGGCCCACATTAAAACTAGACATCATAATATTTTACCAGTCGACCTACACTGCCTCCATTGGCCTACATTAAAACTAGACATCATAATATTTTACCAGTCAACCTACACTGCCTCATTGGCCCACATTAAAACTAGACATCATAATATTTTACCAGTCGACCTACACTGCCTCATTGGCCTACATTAAAACTAGACATCATAATATTTTAACACTGCCTCATTGGCCTACGTTAAAACTAGACATCATAATATTTTAACACTGCCTCATTGGCCTACATAAAAACTAGACATCATAATATTTTACCAGTCGACCTACACTGCCTCATTGGCCTACATTAAAACTAGACATCATAATATTTTAACACTGCCTCATTGGCCCACATTAAAACTAGACATCATAATATTTTACCAGTCGACCTACACTGCCTCATTGGCCTACATTAAAACTAGACATCATAATATTTTAACACTGCCTCATTGGCCTACGTTAAAACTAGACATCATAATATTTTAACACTGCCTCATTGGCCTACATAAAAACTAGACATCATAATATTTTACCAGTCGACCTACACTGCCTCATTGGCCTACATTAAAACTAGACATCATAATATTTCATCAGTCGACCTACACTGCCTCATTGGCCTACATTAAAACTAGACATCATAATATTTTAACACTGCCTCATTGGCCTACATAAAAACTAGACATCATAATATTTTACCAGTCAACCTACACTGCCTCATTGGCCTACATTAAAACTAGACATCATGATATTTTACCAGTCGGCCAACACTGCCTCATTGGCCCACATTAAAACTAGACATCATAATATTTTAACACTGCCTCATTGGCCTACATAAAAACTAGACATCATAATATTTTACCAGTCGACCTACACTGCCTCATTGGCCCACATTAAAACTAGACATCATAATATTTTACCAGTCAACCTACACTGCCTCATTGGCCCACATTAAAACTAGACATCATAATATTTTACCAGTCGACATACACTGTCTCATTGGCCTACATTAAAACTAGACATCATAATATTTTAACACTGCCTCATTGGCCTACATTAAAACTAGACATCATAATATTTTAACACTGCCTCATTGGCCTACATTAAAACTAGACATCATAATATTTTAACACTGCCTCATTGGCCTACATTAAAACTAGACATCATAATATTTTAACACTGCCTCATTGGCCTACATTAAAACTAGACATCATAATATTTTACCAGTCAACCTACACTGCCTCATTGGCCCACATTAAAAGTAGACATCATAATATTTTACCAATCAACCTACACTGCCTCATTGGCCCACATTAAAAGTAGACATCATAATATTTTACCAGTTAACCTACACTGCCTCATTGGCCCACATTAAAACTAGACATCTAATATTTTACCAGTCGACTTACACTGCCTCATTGGCCTACATTAAAAGTAGACATCATAATATTTTACCAGTCAACCTACACTGCCTCATTGGCCCACATTAAAACTAGACATCATAATATTTTACCAGTCGGCCAACACTGCCTCATTGGCCCACATTAAAACTAGACATCATAATATTTTAACACTGCCTCATTGGCCTACATTAAAACTAGACATCATAATATTTTAACACTGCCTCATTGGCCTACATTAAAACTAGACATCATAATATTTTAACACTGCCTCATTGGCCTACATAAAAACTAGACATCATAATATTTTACCAGTCGACCTACACTGCCTCATTGGCCCACATTAAAACTTGACATCATAATATTTTACCAGTCGACCTACACTGCCTCATTGGCCTACATTAAAACTAGACATCATGATATTTTACCAGTCGGCCAACACTGCCTCATTGGCCCACATTAAAACTAGACATCATAATATTTTAACACTGCCTCATTGGCCTACATTGAAACTAGACATCATAATATTTTAACACTGCCTCATTGGCCTACATAAAAACTAGACATCATAATATTTTACCAGTCGACCTACACTGCCTAATTGGCCTACATTAAAACTAGACATCATAATATTTTAACACTGCCTCATTGGCCTACATTGAAACTAGACATCATAATATTTTAACACTGCCTCATTGGCCTACATAAAAACTAGACATCATAATATTTTACCAGTCGACCTACACTGCCTCATTGGCCTACATTAAAACTAGACATCATGATATTTTACCAGTCGGCCAACACTGCCTCATTGGCCCACGTTAAAACTAGACATCATAATATTTTAACACTGCCTCATTGGCCTACATGAAAACTAGACATCATAATATTTTACCAGTCGACCTACACTGCCTCATTGGCCTACATTAAAAGTAGACATCATAATATTTTACCAGTCAACCTACACTGCCTCATTGGCCCACATTAAAACTAGACATCATAATATTTTAACACTGCCTCATTGGCCTACATTAAAACTAGACATCATAATATTTTAACACTGCCTCATTGGCCTACATAAAAACTAGACATCATAATATTTTACCAGTCGACCTACACTGCCTCATTGGCCCACATTAAAACTTGACATCATAATATTTTACCAGTCGACCTACACTGCCTCATTGGCCTACATTAAAACTAGACAACATGATATTTTACCAGTCGGCCAACACTGCCTCATTGGCCCACATTAAAACTAGACATCATAATATTTTAACACTGCCTCATTGGCCTACATAAAAACTAGACATCATAATATTTTACCAGTCGACCTACACTGCCTCATTGGCCTACATTAAAACTAGACATCATGATATTTTACCAGTCGGCCAACACTGCCTCATTGGCCCACATTAAAACTAGACATCATAATATTTTAACACTGCCTCATTGGCCTACATAAAAACTAGACATCATAATATTTTACCAGTCGACCTACACTGCCTCATTGGCCCACATTAAAACTAGACATCATGATATTTTACCAGTCGGCCAACACTGCCTCATTGGCCCACATTAAAACTAGACATCATAATATTTTAACACTGCCTCATTGGCCTACATAAAAACTAGACATCATAATATTTTACCAGTCGACCTACACTGCCTCATTGGCCCACATTAAAACTAGTCATCATAATATTTTACCAGTCGACCTACACTGCCTCATTGGCCTACATTAAAACTAGACATCATGATATTTTACCAGTCGGCCAACACTGCCTCATTGGCCCACATTAAAACTAGACATCATAATATTTTAACACTGCCTCATTGGCCTACATAAAAACTAGACATCATAATATTTTACCAGTCGACCTACACTGCCTCATTGGCCCACATTAAAACTAGACATCATAATATTTTACCAGTCAACCTACACTGCCTCATTGGCCCACATTAAAACTAGACATCATAATATTTTACCACACTACACTGTCTCATTGGCCTACATTAAAACTAGACATCATAATATTTTAACACTGCCTCATTGGCCTACATTAAAACTAGACATCATAATATTTTAACACTGCCTCATTGGCCTACATTAAAACTAGACATCATAATATTTTAACACTGCCTCATTGGCCTACATTAAAACTAGACATCATAATATTTTACTAGTCAACCTACACTGCCTCATTGGCCCACATTAAAACTAGACATCATAATATTTTACCAGTCGACCTACACTGCCTCCATTGGCCTACATTAAAACTAGACATCATAATATTTTACCAGTCAACCTACACTGCCTCATTGGCCCACATTAAAACTAGACATCATAATATTTTACCAGTCAACCTACACTGCCTCATTGGCCTACATTAAAAGTAGACATCATAATATTTTAACACTGCCTCATTGGCCTACATTAAAACTAGACATCATAATATTTTCACACTGCCTCATTGGGCTACATTAAAACTAGACATCATAATATTTTAACACTGCCTCATTGGCCTACATTAAAACTAGACATCATAATATTTTACCAGTCAACCTACACTGCCTCATTGGCCCACATTAAAACTAGACATCATAATATTTTACCAGTCGACCTACACTGCCTCCATTGGCCTACATTAAAACTAGACATCATAATATTTTACCAGTCAACCTACACTGCCTCATTGGCCCACATTAAAACTAGACATCATAATATTTTACCAGTCGACCTACACTGCCTCATTGGCCTACATTAAAACTAGACATCATAATATTTTAACACTGCCTCATTGGCCTACGTTAAAACTAGACATCATAATATTTTAACACTGCCTCATTGGCCTACATAAAAACTAGACATCATAATATTTTACCAGTCGACCTACACTGCCTCATTGGCCTACATTAAAACTAGACATCATAATATTTTAACACTGCCTCATTGGCCTACATAAAAACTAGACATCATAATATTTTACCAGTCGACCTATACTGCCTCATTGGCCTACATTAAAACTAGACATCATAATATTTTACCAGTCAACCTACACTGCCTCATTGGCCCACATTAAAACTAGACATCATAATATTTTACCAGTCGACCTACACTGCCTCCATTGGCCTACATTAAAACTAGACATCATAATATTTTACCAGTCAACCTACACTGCCTCATTGGCCCACATTAAAACTAGACATCATAATATTTTACCAGTCGACCTACACTGCCTCATTGGCCTACATTAAAACTAGACATCATAATATTTTAACATTGCCTCATTGGCCTACGTTAAAACTAGACATCATAATATTTTAACACTGCCTCATTGGCCTACATAAAAACTAGACATCATAATATTTTACCAGTCGACCTACACTGCCTCATTGGCCTACATTAAAACTAGACATCATAATATTTTAACACTGCCTCATTGGCCTACATAAAAACTAGACATCATAATATTTTACCAGTCGACCTATACTGCCTCATTGGCCTACATTAAAACTAGACATCATAATATTTTATCAGTCGACCTACACTGCCTCATTGGCCTACATTAAAACTAGACATCATAATATTTTACCAGTCGACCTACACTGCCTCATTGGCCTACATTAAAACTAGACATCATAATATTTCATCAGTCGACCTACACTGCCTCATTGGCCTACATTAAAACTAGACATCATAATATTTTAACACTGCCTCATTGGCCTACATAAAAACTAGACATCATAATATTTTACCAGTCAACCTACACTGCCTCATTGGCCTACATTAAAACTAGACATCATGATATTTTACCAGTCGGCCAACACTGCCTCATTGGCCCACATTAAAACTAGACATCATAATATTTTAACACTGCCTCATTGGCCTACATAAAAACTAGACATCATAATATTTTACCAGTCGACCTACACTGCCTCATTGGCCCACATTAAAACTAGACATCATAATATTTTACCAGTCAACCTACACTGCCTCATTGGCCCACATTAAAACTAGACATCATAATATTTTACCAGTCGACATACACTGTCTCATTGGCCTACATTAAAACTAGACATCATAATATTTTAACACTGCCTCATTGGCCTACATTAAAACTAGACATCATAATATTTTAACACTGCCTCATTGGCCTACATTAAAACTAGACATCATAATATTTTAACACTGCCTCATTGGCCTACATTAAAACTAGACATCATAATATTTTAACACTGCCTCATTGGCCTACATTAAAACTAGACATCATAATATTTTACCAGTCAACCTACACTGCCTCATTGGCCCACATTAAAAGTAGACATCATAATATTTTACCAATCAACCTACACTGCCTCATTGGCCCACATTAAAAGTAGACATCATAATATTTTACCAGTTAACCTACACTGCCTCATTGGCCCACATTAAAACTAGACATCTAATATTTTACCAGTCGACTTACACTGCCTCATTGGCCTACATTAAAAGTAGACATCATAATATTTTACCAGTCAACCTACACTGCCTCATTGGCCCACATTAAAACTAGACATCATAATATTTTACCAGTCGGCCAACACTGCCTCATTGGCCCACATTAAAACTAGACATCATAATATTTTAACACTGCCTCATTGGCCTACATTAAAACTAGACATCATAATATTTTAACACTGCCTCATTGGCCTACATTAAAACTAGACATCATAATATTTTAACACTGCCTCATTGGCCTACATAAAAACTAGACATCATAATATTTTACCAGTCGACCTACACTGCCTCATTGGCCCACATTAAAACTTGACATCATAATATTTTACCAGTCGACCTACACTGCCTCATTGGCCTACATTAAAACTAGACATCATGATATTTTACCAGTCGGCCAACACTGCCTCATTGGCCCACATTAAAACTAGACATCATAATATTTTAACACTGCCTCATTGGCCTACATTGAAACTAGACATCATAATATTTTAACACTGCCTCATTGGCCTACATAAAAACTAGACATCATAATATTTTACCAGTCGACCTACACTGCCTAATTGGCCTACATTAAAACTAGACATCATAATATTTTAACACTGCCTCATTGGCCTACATTGAAACTAGACATCATAATATTTTAACACTGCCTCATTGGCCTACATTGAAACTAGACATCATAATATTTTAACACTGCCTCATTGGCCTACATAAAAACTAGACATCATGATATTTTACCAGTCGGCCAACACTGCCTCATTGGCCCACGTTAAAACTAGACATCATAATATTTTAACACTGCCTCATTGGCCTACATGAAAACTAGACATCATAATATTTTACCAGTCGACCTACACTGCCTCATTGGCCTACATTAAAAGTAGACATCATAATATTTTACCAGTCAACCTACACTGCCTCATTGGCCCACATTAAAACTAGACATCATAATATTTTAACACTGCCTCATTGGCCTACATTAAAACTAGACATCATAATATTTTAACACTGCCTCATTGGCCTACATAAAAACTAGACATCATAATATTTTACCAACCTACACTGCCTCATTGGCCCACATTAAAACTTGACATCATAATATTTTACCAGTCGACCTACACTGCCTCATTGGCCTACATTAAAACTAGACAACATGATATTTTACCAGTCGGCCAACACTGCCTCATTGGCCCACATTAAAACTAGACATCATAATATTTTAACACTGCCTCATTGGCCTACATAAAAACTAGACATCATAATATTTTACCAGTACCTACACTGCCTCATTGGCCTACATTAAAACTAGACATCATGATATTTTACCAGTCGGCCAACACTGCCTCATTGGCCCACATTAAAACTAGACATCATAATATTTTAACACTGCCTCATTGGCCTACATAAAAACTAGACATCATAATATTTTACCAGTCGACCTACACTGCCTCATTGGCCCACATTAAAACTAGACATCATAATATTTTACCAGTCAACCTACACTGCCTCATTGGCCCACATTAAAACTAGACATCATAATATTTTACCAGTCGACATACACTGTCTCATTGGCCTACATTAAAACTAGACATCATAATATTTTAACACTGCCTCATTGGCCTACATTAAAAGTAGACATCATAATATTTTAACACTGCCTCATTGGCCTACATTAAAACTAGACATCATAATATTTTAACACTGCCTCATTGGCCTACATTAAAACTAGACATCATAATATTTTAACACTGCCTCATTGGCCTACATTAAAACTAGACATCATAATATTTTAACACTGCCTCATTGGCCTACATTAAAACTAGACATCATAATATTTTACTAGTCAACCTACACTGCCTCATTGGCCCACATTAAAACTAGACATCATAATATTTTACCAGTCGACCTACACTGCCTCCATTGGCCTACATTAAAACTAGACATCATAATATTTTACCAGTCAACCTACACTGCCTCATTGGCCCACATTAAAACTAGACATCATAATATTTTACCAGTCGACCTACACTGCCTCATTGGCCTACATTAAAACTAGACATCATAATATTTTAACACTGCCTCATTGGCCTACATAAAAACTAGACATCATAATATTTTACCAGTCGACCTACACTGCCTCATTGGCCTACATTAAAACTAGACATCATAATATTTTAACACTGCCTCATTGGCCTACATAAAAACTAGACATCATAATATTTTACCAGTCGACCTATACTGCCTCATTGGCCTACATTAAAACTAGACATCATAATATTTTATCAGTCGACCTACACTGCCTCATTGGCCTACATTAAAACTAGACATCATAATATTTTACCAGTCGACCTACACTGCCTCATTGGCCTACATTAAAACTAGACATCATAATATTTCATCAGTCGACCTACACTGCCTCATTGGCCTACATTAAAACTAGACATCATAATATTTTAACACTGCCTCATTGGCCTACATAAAAACTAGACATCATAATATTTTACCAGTCGACCTACACTGCCTCCATTGGCCTACATTAAAACTAGATATCATAATATTTTACCAGTCGACCTACACTGCCTCATTGGCCTACATTAAAACTAGACATCATAATATTTTACTAGTCGACCTACACTGCCTCATTGGCCTACATTAAAACTAGACATCATAATATTTTACCAGTCGACCTACACTGCCTCATTGGCCTACATTAAAACTAGACATCATAATATTTTACCAGCCGGCCAACACTGCCTCATTGGCCCACATAAAAACTATACATCATAATATTTTAACACTGCCTCATTGGCCTACATAAAAACTAGACATCATAATATTTTACCAGTCGACCTACACTGCCTCATTGGCCTACATTAAAACTAGACATCATAATACTTTACCAGTCGGCCAACACTGCCTCATTGGCCCACATTAAAACTAGACATCATAATATTTTAACACTGCCTCATTGGCCTACATAAAAACTAGACATCATAATATTTTACCAGTCGACCTACACTGCCTCATTGGCCCACATTAAAACTTGACATCATAATATTTTACCAGTCGACCTACACTGCCTCATTGGCCTACATTAAAACTAGACATCATGATATTTTACCAGTCGGCCAACACTGCCTCATTGGCCCACATTAAAACTAGACATCATAATATTTTAACACTGCCTCATTGGCCTACATAAAAACTAGACATCATAATATTTTACCAGTCGACCTACACTGCCTAATTGGCCTACATTAAAACTAGACATCATAATATTTTAACACTGCCTCATTGGCCTACATTGAAACTAGACATCATAATATTTTAACACTGCCTCATTGGCCTACATAAAAACTAGACATCATAATATTTTACCAGTCGACCTACACTGCCTCATTGGCCTACATTAAAACTAGACATCATGATATTTTACCAGTCGGCCAACACTGCCTCATTGGCCCACATTAAAACTAGACATCATAATATTTTAACACTGCCTCATTGGCCTACATTAAAACTAGACATCATAATATTTTACCAGTAAAACTAGACATCTACACTGCCTCATTGGCCTACATTAAAAGTAGACATCATAATATTTTACCAGTCAACCTACACTGCCTCATTGGCCCACATTAAAACTAGACATCATAATATTTTAACACTGCCTCATTGGCCTACATTAAAACTAGACATCATAATATTTTAACACTGCCTCATTGGCCTACATAAAAACTAGACATCATAATATTTTACCAGTCGACCTACACTGCCTCATTGGCCCACATTAAAACTTGACATCATAATATTTTACCAGTCGACCTACACTGCCTCATTGGCCTACATTAAAACTAGACATCATGATATTTTACCAGTCGGCCAACACTGCCTCATTGGCCCACATTAAAACTAGACATCATAATATTTTAACACTGCCTCATTGGCCTACATAAAAACTAGACATCATAATATTTTACCAGTCGACCTACACTGCCTCATTGGCCTACATTAAAACTAGACATCATGATATTTTACCAGTCGGCCAACACTGCCTCATTGGCCCACATTAAAACTAGACATCATAATATTTTAACACTGCCTCATTGGCCTACATAAAAACTAGACATCATAATATTTTACCAGTCGACCTACACTGCCTCATTGGCCCACATTAAAACTAGACATCATAATATTTTACCAGTCAACCTACACTGCCTCATTGGCCCACATTAAAACTAGACATCATAATATTTTACCAGTCGACATACACTGTCTCATTGGCCTACATTAAAACTAGACATCATAATATTTTAACACTGCCTCATTGGCCTACATTAAAAGTAGACATCATAATATTTTAACACTGCCTCATTGGCCTACATTAAAACTAGACATCATAATATTTTAACACTGCCTTTGGCCTACATTAAAACTAGACATCATAATATTTTAACACTGCCTCATTGGCCTACATTAAAACTAGACATCATAATATTTTAACACTGCCTCATTGGCCTACATTAAAACTAGACATCATAATATTTTAACACTAGTCAACCTACACTGCCTCATTTGGCCCACATTAAAACTAGACATCATAATATTTTACCAGTGACCTACACTGCCTCATTGGCCTACATTAAAACTAGACATCATAATATTTTTAACACTGCCTCATTGGCCTACATTAAAACTAGACATCATAATATTTTACCAGTCGACCTACACTGCCTCATTGGCCTACATTAAAACTAGACATCATAATATTTTAACACTGCCTCATTGGCCTACATTAAAACTAGACATCATAATATTTTACCAGTACATTAAAACGACATCATAATATTTTACACTGCCTCATTGGCCTACATTAAAACTAGACATCATAATATTTTACCAGTCGACCTACACTGCCTCATTGGCCTACATTAAAACTAGACATCATAATATTTTACCAGTCGACCTACACTGCCTCATTGGCCTACATTAAAACTAGACATCATAATATTTCACCAGTAACACTGCCTCATTGGCCTACATTAAAACTAGACATCATAATATTTTAACACTGCCTCATTGGCCTACATAAAAACTAGACATCATAATATTTTAACACTGCCTCATTGGCCTACATTAAAACTAGACATCATAATATTTTACCAGTCGACCTACACTGCCTCATTGGCCTACATTAAAACTAGACATCATAATATTTTAACACTGCCTCATTGGCCTACATTAAAACTAGACATCATAATATTTTAACACTGCCTCATTGGCCTACATTAAAACTAGACATCATAATATTTTACCAACACTGCCTCATTGGCCTACATTAAAACTAGACATCATAATATTTTACCAGTCAACCTACACTGCCTCATTGGCCTACATTAAAACTAGACATCATAATATTTTACCACGACCTACACTGCCTCATTGGCCTACATTAAAACTAGACATCATAATATTTTAACACTGCCTCATTGGCCTACATTAAAACTAGACATCATAATATTTTAACACTGCCTCATTGGCCTACATTAAAACTAGACATCATAATATTTTAACACTGCCTCATTGGCCTACATTAAAACTAGACATCATAATATTTTACCAGTCAACCTACACTGCCTCATTGGCCTACATTAAAACTAGACATCATAATATTTTACCAGTCGACCAACACTGCCTCATTTACATTAAAACTAGACATCATAATATTTTAAAACTGCCTCATTGGCCTACATTAAAACTAGACATCATAATATTTTAACACCAGTCATTAAAACTAGACATCATAATATTTTAACACTGCCTCATTGGCCTACATTAAAACTAGACATCATAATATTTTACCAGTCTGCCTCACTGCCTCATTGGCCTACATTAAAACTAGACATCATAATATTTTAACACTGCCTCATTGGCCTACATTAAAACTAGACATCATAATATTTTAACACTGCCTCATTGGCCTACATTAAAACTAGACATCATAATATTTTACCAGTCGGCCAACACTGCCTCATTGGCCTACATTAAAACTAGACATCATAATATTTTACTGCCTCATTGGCCTACATTCTAGACATCATAATATTTTAACACTGCCTCATTGGCCTACATTAAAACTAGACATCATAATATTTTAACACTGCCTCATTGGCCTACATTAAAACTAGACATCATAATATTTTAACACTGCCTCATTGGCCTACATTAAAACTAGACATCATAATATTTTTACCTACACTGCCTCATTGGCCTACATTAAAACTAGACATCATAATATTTTAACACTGCCTCATTGGCCTACATTAAAACTAGACATCATAATATTTTAACACTGCCTCATTGGCCTACATTAAAACTAGACATCATAATATTTTAACACTGCCTCATTGGCCTACATTAAAACTAGACATCATAATATTTTAACACTGCCTCATTGGCCTACATTAAAACTAGACATCATAATATTTTACCAGTCAACCTACACTGCCTCATTGGCCTACATTAAAACTAGACATCATAATATTTTACCAGTCATTAAAACTAGACCATAATACACTGCCTCATTGGCCTACATTAAAACTAGACATCATAATATTTTTAACACTGCCTCATTGGCCTACATTAAAACTAGACATCATAATATTTTAACACTGCCTCATTGGCCTACATTAAAACTAGACATCATAATATTTTAACACTGCCTCCTACATTAAAACTAGACATCATAATATTTTAACACTGCCTCATTGGCCTACATTAAAACTAGACATCATAATATTTTATTTTACACTGCCTCATTGGCCTACATTAAAACTAGACATCATAATATTTTACCAGTAACACTGCCTCATTGGCCTACATTAAAACTAGACATCATAATATTTTACCAGTCGACCTACACTGCCTCATTGGCCTACATTAAAACTAGACATCATAATATTTTACCAGTCGGCCAACACTGCCTCATTGGCCTACATTAAAACTAGACATCATAATATTTTAACACTGCCTCATTGGCCTACATTAAAACTAGACATCATAATATTTTAACACTGCCTCATTGGCCTACATTAAAACTAGACATCATAATATTTTAACACTGCCTCATTGGCCTACATTAAAACTAGACATCATAATATTTTACCAGTCGACCTACACTGCCTCATTGGCCTACATTAAAACTAGACATCATAATATTTTAACCCACTGCCTCATTGGCCTACATTAAAACTAGACATCATAATATTTTACAGTCAACCTCACTGCCTCATTGGCCTACATTAAAACTAGACATCATAATATTTTACCAGTCGACCTACACTGCCTCATTGGCCTACATTAAAACTAGACATCATAATATTTTACCAGTCGACCTACACTGCCTCATTGGCCTACATTAAAACTAGACATCATAATATTTTAACACTGCCTCATTGGCCTACATAAAAACTAGACATCATAATATTTTTACATTAAAACACTGCCTCCATTGGCCTACATTAAAACTAGATATCATAATATTTTACCAACCACACTGCCTCATTGGCCTACATTAAAACTAGACATCATAATATTTTAACACTGCCTCATTGGCCTACATTAAAACTAGACATCATAATATTTTACCAGTAACTACACTGCCTCATTGGCCTACATTAAAACTAGACATCATAATATTTTACCAGCCGGCCTACACTGCCTCATTGGCCCACATAAAACTAGACATCATAATATTTTAACACTGCCTCATTGGCCTACATAAAAACTAGACATCATAATATTTTACCAGTCGACCTACACTGCCTCATTGGCCTACATTAAAACTAGACATCATAAAACACTGCCTCATTGGCCCACATTAAAACTAGACATCATAATATTTTAACACTGCCTCATTGGCCTACATTAAAACTAGACATCATAATATTTTAACACTGCCTCATTGGCCTACATTAAAACTAGACATCATAATATTTTAACACTGCCTCATTGGCCTACATTAAAACTAGACATCATAATATTTTACCAGTCAACCTACACTGCCTCATTGGCCTACATTAAAACTAGACATCATAATATTTTACCAGTCGGCCAACACTGCCTCATTGGCCCACATTAAAACTAGACATCATAATATTTTAACACTGCCTCATTGGCCTACATTAAAACTAGACATCATAATATTTTAACACTGCCTCATTGGCCTACATTAAAACTAGACATCATAATATTTTAACACTGCCTCATTGGCCTACATTAAAACTAGACATCATAATATTTTACCAGTAACACTGCCTCATTGGCCTACATTAAAACTAGACATCATAATATTTTAACACTGCCTCATTGGCCTACATTAAAACTAGACATCATAATATTTTAACACTGCCTCATTGGCCTACATTAAAACTAGACATCATAATATTTTAACACTGCCTCATTGGCCTACATTAAAACTAGACATCATAATATTTTAACACTGCCTCATTGGCCTACATTAAAACTAGACATCATAATATTTTTAACACTGCCTCATTGGCCTACATTAAAACTAGACATCATAATATTTTAACACTGCCTCATTGGCCTACATTTAGACATCATAATATTTTAACACTGCCTCATTGGCCTACATTAAAACTAGACATCATAATATTTTAACACTGCCTCATTGGCCTACATTAAAACTAGACATCATAATATTTTACCAGTCAACCTACACTGCCTCATTGGCCTACATTAAAACTAGACATCATAATATTTTAACACTGCCTCATTGGCCTACATTAAAACTAGACATCATAATATTTTAACACTGCCTCATTGGCCTACATTAAAACTAGACATCATAATATTTTTTAACACTGCCTCATTGGCCTACATTAAAACTAGACATCATAATATTTTAACACTGCCTCATTGGCCTACATTAAAACTAGACATCATAATATTTTAACACTGCCTCATTGGCCTACATTAAAACTAGACATCATAATATTTTTTAACACTGCCTCATTGGCCTACATTAAAACTAGACATCATAATATTTTAACACTGCCTCATTGGCCTACATTAAAACTAGACATCATAATATTTTACCAGTAACCTACACTGCCTCATTGGCCTACATTAAAACTAGACATCATAATATTTTACCAGTAACACTGCCTCATTGGCCCACATTAAAACTAGACATCATAATATTTTAACACTGCCTCATTGGCCTACATTAAAACTAGACATCATAATATTTTAACACTGCCTCATTGGCCTACATTAAAACTAGACATCATAATATTTTAACACTGCCTCATTGGCCTACATTAAAACTAGACATCATAATATTTTACCAGTCAACCTACACTGCCTCATTGGCCCACATTAAAACTAGACATCATAATATTTTACCAGTCGAAACACTCATTGGCCTACATTAAAACTAGACATCATAATATTTTAACACTGCCTCATTGGCCTACATTAAAACTAGACATCATAATATTTTTACCTACACTGCCTCATTGGCCTACATTAAAACTAGACATCATAATATTTTAACACTGCCTCATTGGCCTACATTAAAACTAGACATCATAATATTTTAACACTGCCTCATTGGCCTACATTAAAACTAGACATCATAATATTTTAACACTGCCTCATTGGCCTACATTAAAACCAGACATCATAATATTTTAACACTGCCTCATTGGCCTACATTAAAACTAGACATCATAATATTTTACCAGTCAACCTACACTGCCTCATTGGCCTACATTAAAACTAGACATCATAATATTTTACCAGTCAACCTACACTGCCTCATTGGCCTACATTAAAACTAGACATCATAATATTTTACCAGTCGACCTACACTGCCTCATTGGCCTACATTAAAACTAGACATCATAATATTTTAACACTGCCTCATTGGCCTACATTAAAACTAGACATCATAATATTTTAACACTGCCTCATTGGCCTACATTAAAACTAGACATCATAATATTTTACCAGTCGACCTACACTGCCTCATTGGCCTACATTAAAACTAGACATCATAATATTTTACCAGTCGACCTACACTGCCTCATTGGCCCACATTAAAACTAGACATCATAATATTTTAACACTGCCTCATTGGCCTACATTAAAACTAGACATCATAATATTTTAACACTGCCTCATTGGCCTACATTAAAACTAGACATCATAATATTTTAACACTGCCTCATTGGCCTACATTAAAACTAGACATCATAATATTTTTACCTACACTGCCTCATTGGCCTACATTAAAACTAGACATCATAATATTTTACCAGTAACCAACACTGCCTCATTGGCCTACATTAAAACTAGACATCATAATATTTTAACACTGCCTCATTGGCCTACATTAAAACTAGACATCATAATATTTTAACACTGCCTCATTGGCCTACATTAAAACTAGACATCATAATATTTTAACACTGCCTCATTGGCCTACATTAAAACTAGACATCATAATATTTTACCAGTCAACCTACACTGCCTCATTGGCCTACATTAAAACTAGACATCATAATATTTTACCAGTCGACCTACACTGCCTCATTGGCCTACATTAAAACTAGACATCATAATATTTTAACACTGCCTCATTGGCCTACATTAAAACTAGACATCATAATATTTTAACACTGCCTCATTGGCCTACATTAAAACTAGACATCATAATATTTTTAACACTGCCTCATTGGCCTACATTAAAACTAGACATCATAATATTTTAACACTGCCTCATTGGCCTACATTAAAACTAGACATCATAATATTTTAACACTGCCTCATTGGCCTACATTAAAACTAGACATCATAATATTTTACCAGTCAACCTACACTGCCTCATTGGCCTACATTAAAACTAGACATCATAATATTTTACAAGTCGGCCAACACTGCCTCATTGGCCCACATTAAAACTAGACATCATAATATTTTAACACTGCCTCATTGGCCTACATTAAAACTAGACATCATAATATTTTAACACTGCCTCATTGGCCTACATTAAAACTAGACATCATAATATTTTAACACTGCCTCATTGGCCTACATTAAAACTAGACATCATAATATTTTTCAAACACTGCCTCATTGGCCTACATTAAAACTAGACATCATAATATTTTACCAGTCGACAACACTGCCTCATTGGCCTACATTAAAACTAGACATCATAATATTTTAACACTGCCTCATTGGCCTACATTTAGACATCATAATATTTTTACACTGCCTCATTGGCCTACATTAAAACTAGACATCATAATATTTTAACACTGCCTCATTGGCCTACATTAAAACTAGACATCATAATATTTTAACACTGCCTCATTGGCCTACATTAAAACTAGACATCATAATATTTTACACTGCCTCATTGGCCTACATTAAAACTAGACATCCTCATTGGCCTACATTAAAACTAGACATCATAATATTTTACCTACACTGCCTCATTGGCCCACATTAAAACTAGACATCATAATATTTTACCAGTCGACCTACACTGCCTCATTGGCCTACATTAAAACTAGACATCATAATATTTTAACACTGCCTCATTGGCCTACATTAAAACTAGACATCATAATATTTTAACACTGCCTCATTGGCCTACATTAAAACTAGACATCATAATATTTTTAACACTGCCTCATTGGCCTACATTAAAACTAGACATCATAATATTTTAACACTGCCTCATTGGCCTACATAAAAACTAGACATCATAATATTTTACCAACACTGCCTCATTGGCCTACATTAAAACTAGACATCATAATATTTTTCAGTCATTAAAACCTACACTGCCTCATTGGCCTACATTAAAACTAGACATCATAATATTTTTCGACCTACACTGCCTCATTGGCCTACATTAAAACTAGACATCATAATATTTTAACACTGCCTCATTGGCCTACATTAAAACTAGACATCATAATATTTTTACCTACACTGCCTCAATTTGGCCTACATTAAAACTAGACATCATAATATTTTACCAGTCGACCTACACTGCCTCATTGGCCTACATTAAAACTAGACATCATAATATTTTAACACTGCCTCATTGGCCTACATTAAAACTAGACATCATAATATTTTACCAGTCGACCTACACTGCCTCATTGGCCTACATTAAAACTAGACATCATAATATTTTACCAGTAACACTGCCTCATTGGCCCACATTAAAACTAGACATCATAATATTTTAACACTGCCTCATTGGCCTACATTAAAACTAGACATCATAATATTTTACCATTGGCCTACATTAAACCTAGACATCTAACCTCATTGGCCTACATTAAAACTAGACATCATAATATTTTACCAGTCGGCCAACACTGCCTCATTGGCCCACATTAAAACTAGACATCATAATATTTTAACACTGCCTCATTGGCCTACATTAAAACTAGACATCATAATATTTTAACACTGCCTCATTGGCCTACATTAAAACTAGACATCATAATATTTTAACACTGCCTCATTGGCCTACATTAAAACTAGACATCATAATATTTTACCAGTCAACCTACACTGCCTCATTGGCCTACATTAAAACTAGACATCATAATATTTTTAACACTGCCTCATTGGCCTACATTAAAACTAGACATCATAATATTTTAACACTGCCTCATTGGCCTACATTAAAACTAGACATCATAATATTTTAACACTGCCTCATTGGCCTACATTAAAACTAGACATCATAATATTTTAACACTGCCTCATTGGCCTACATTAAAACTAGACATCATAATATTTTAACACTGCCTCATTGGCCTACATTAAAACTAGACATCATAATATTTTAACACTGCCTCATTGGCCTACATTAAAACTAGACATCATAATATTTTACCATTCAACCTATACTGCCTCATTGGCCCACATTAAAACTAGACATCATAATATTTTAAGTCACCTACACTGCCTCATTGGCCTACATTAAAACTAGACATCATAATATTTTACCAGTCGACCTACACTGCCTCATTGGCCTACATTAAAACTAGACATCATAATATTTTACCATCATAATATTTTAACACTGCCTCATTGGCCTACGACCTACACTGCCTCATTGGCCTACATTAAAACTAGACATCATAATATTTTAACACTGCCTCATTGGCCACATTAAAACTAGACATCATAATATTTTAACACTGCCTCATTGGCCTACATTAAAACTAGACATCATAATATTTTACCAGTCGACCTACACTGCCTCATTGGCCTACATTAAAACTAGACATCATAATAATATTTTAACACTGCCTCATTGGCCTACATTAAAACTAGACATCATAATATTTTAACCTACACTGCCTCATTGGCCTACATTAAAACTAGACATCATAATATTTTTTACCTACACTGCCTCATTGGCCTACATTAAAACTAGACATCATAATATTTTAACACTGCCTCATTGGCCTACATTAAAACTAGACATCATAATATTTTAACACTGCCTCATTGGCCTACATAAAAACTAGACATCATAATATTTTAACACTGCCTCATTGGCCTACATTAAAACTAGACATCATAATATTTTACCAGTCGACCTACACTGCCTCATTGGCCTACATTAAAACTAGACATCATAATATTTTAACACTGCCTCATTGGCCTACATTAAAACTAGACATCATAATATTTTAACACTGCCTCATTGGCCTACATTAAAACTAGACATCATAATATTTTACCAGTCAACCTACACTGCCTCATTGGCCTACATTAAAACTAGACATCATAATATTTTACCAGTACCTACACTGCCTCATTGGCCTACATTAAAACTAGACATCATAATATTTTAACACTGCCTCATTGGCCTACATTAAAACTAGACATCATAATATTTTTAACACTGCCTCATTGGCCTACATTAAAACTAGACATCATAATATTTTAACACTGCCTCATTGGCCTACATTAAAACTAGACATCATAATATTTTAACACTGCCTCATTGGCCTACATTAAAACTAGACATCATAATATTTTAACACTGCCTCATTGGCCTACATTAAAACTAGACATCATAATATTTTAACACTGCCTCATTGGCCTACATTAAAACTAGACATCATAATATTTTTAACACTGCCTCATTGGCCTACATTAAAACTAGACATCATAATATTTTTAACACTGCCTCATTGGCCTACATTAAAACTAGACATCATAATATTTTACCAGTAACACTGCCTCATTGGCCTACATTAAAACTAGACATCATAATATTTTACCAGTCGACCTACACTGCTCTCATTAAAACTAGACATCATAATATTTTAACACTGCCTCATTGGCCTACATTAAAACTAGACATCATAATATTTTAAGCCGGCCATAATATTTTAACACTGCCTCATTGGCCTACATTAAAACTAGACATCATAATATTTTAACACTGCCTCATTGGCCTACATTAAAACTAGACATCATAATATTTTAACACTGCCTCATTGGCCTACATTAAAACTAGACATCATAATATTTTAACACTGCCTCATTGGCCTACATTAAAACTAGACATCATAATATTTTAACACTGCCTCATTGGCCTACATTAAAACTAGACATCATAATATTTTACCAGTCGACCTAACACTGCCTGCCTCATTGGCCTACATTAAAACTAGACATCATAATATTTTTAACACTGCCTCATTGGCCCTACATTAAAACTAGACATCATAATATTTTTAACACTGCCTCATTGGCCTACATTAAAACTAGACATCATAATATTTTTCGAACACTGCCTCATTGGCCTACATTAAAACTAGACATCATAATATTTTAACACTGCCTCATTGGCCTACATTAAAACTAGACATCATAATATTTTTTACCAGTCGACCTACACTGCCTCATTGGCCTACATTAAAACTAGACATCATAATATTTTAACACCTACACTGCCTCATTGGCCTACATTAAAACTAGACATCATAATATTTTACCAGTCGACCTACACTGCCTCATTGGCCTACATTAAAACTAGACATCATAATATTTTTTAACACTGCCTCATTGGCCTACATAAAAACTAGACATCATAATATTTTAACACTGCCTCATTGGCCTACATTAAAACTAGACATCATAATATTTTAACACTGCCTCATTGGCCTACATTAAAACTAGACATCATAATATTTTAACACTGCCTCATTGGCCTACATTAAAACTAGACATCATAATATTTTAACACTGCCTCATTGGCCTACATTAAAACTAGACATCATAATATTTTACCAGTCAACCTACACTGCCTCATTGGCCTACATTAAAACTAGACATCATAATATTTTACCAGTCGGCCAACACTGCCTCATTGGCCCACATTAAAACTAGACATCATAATATTTTAACACTGCCTCATTGGCCTACATTAAAACTAGACATCATAATATTTTAACACTGCCTCATTGGCCTACATTAAAACTAGACATCATAATATTTTAACACTGCCTCATTGGCCTACATTAAAACTAGACATCATAATATTTTAACACTGCCTCATTGGCCTACATTAAAACTAGACATCATAATATTTTAACACTGCCTCATTGGCCTACATTAAAACTAGACATCATAATATTTTTAACACTGCCTCATTGGCCTACATTAAAACTAGACCATAATATTTTAACACTGCCTCACATTACATTAAAACTAGACATCATAATATTTTAACACTGCCTCATTGGCCTACATTAAAACTAGACATCATAATATTTTAACACTGCCTCATTGGCCTACATTAAAACTAGACATCATAATATTTTACCAGTCGACCTACACTGCCTCATTGGCCTACATTAAAACTAGACATCATAATATTTTACCAGTAACCTACACTGCCTCATTGGCCTACATTAAAACTAGACATCATAATATTTTAACACTGCCTCATGCCTCATTGGCCTACATTAAAACTAGACATCATAATATTTTAACACTGCCTCATTGGCCTACATTAAAACTAGACATCATAATATTTTTAACACTGCCTCATTGGCCTACATTAAAACTAGACATCATAATATTTTACCAGTAACACTGCCTCATTGGCCTACATTAAAACTAGACATCATAATATTTTTAACACTGCCTCATTGGCCTACATTAAAACTAGACATCATAATATTTTAACACTGCCTCATTGGCCTACATTAAAACTAGACATCATAATATTTTAACACTGCCTCATTGGCCTACATTAAAACTAGACATCATAATATTTTTTAACACTGCCTCATTGGCCCACATTAAAACTAGACATCATAATATTTTAACACTGCCTCATTGGCCTACATTAAAACTAGACATCATAATATTTTAACACTGCCTCATTGGCCTACATTAAAACTAGACATCATAATATTTTAACACTGCCTCATTGGCCTACATTAAAACTAGACATCATAATATTTTATTTTAACACACTGCCTCATTGGCCTACATTAAAACTAGACATCATAATATTTTAACAGTCAACCAACACTGCCTCATTGGCCTACATTAAAACTAGACATCATAATATTTTACCAGTCGACCTACACTGCCTCATTGGCCTACATTAAAACTAGACATCATAATATTTTTAACACTGCCTCATTGGCCTACATTAAAACTAGACATCATAATATTTTAACACTGCCTCATTGGCCTACATTAAAACTAGACATCATAATATTTTACCAGTACCTACACTGCCTCATTGGCCTACATTAAAACTAGACATCATAATATTTTACCAGTCGGACCTACACTGCCTCATTGGCCTACATTAAAACTAGACATCATAATATTTTTAACACTGCCTCATTGGCCTACATTAAAACTAGACATCATAATATTTTACCAGTCGACCTACACTGCCTCATTGGCCTACATTAAAACTAGACATCATAATATTTTTAACACTGCCTCATTGGCCTACATTAAAACTAGACATCATAATATTTTAACACTGCCTCATTGGCCTACATTAAAACTAGACATCATAATATTTTAACACTGCCTCATTGGCCTACATTAAAACTAGACATCATAATATTTTAACACTGCCTCATTGGCCTACATAAAAACTAGACATCATAATATTTTACCAGTCAACCTACACTGCCTCATTGGCCTACATTAAAACTAGACATCATAATATTTTACCAGCCTCATTGGCCAACACTGCCTCATTGGCCTACATTAAAACTAGACATCATAATATTTTAACACTGCCTCATTGGCCTACATTAAAACTAGACATCATAATATTTTAACACTGCCTCATTGGCCTACATTAAAACTAGACATCATAATATTTTAACACTGCCTCATTGGCCTACATTAAAACTAGACATCATAATATTTTAACACTGCCTCATTGGCCTACATTAAAACTAGACATCATAATATTTTAACACTGCCTCATTGGCCTACATTAAAACTAGACATCATAATATTTTAACACTGCCTCATTGGCCTACATTAAAACTAGACATCATAATATTTTAACACTGCCTCATTGGCCTACATTAAAACTAGACATCATAATATTTTAACACTGCCTCATTGGCCTACATTAAAACTAGACATCATAATATTTTTCGACCTACACTGCCTCATTGGCCTACATTAAAACTAGACATCATAATATTTTACCAGTCGACCTACACTGCCTCATTGGCCTACATTAAAACTAGACATCATAATATTTTATCAGTCACTACACTGCCTCATTGGCCTACATTAAAACTAGACATCATAATATTTTACCATTTTAACACTGCCTCATTGGCCCACATTAAAACTAGACATCATAATATTTTAACACTGCCTCATTGGCCTACATTAAAACTAGACATCATAATATTTTAACACTGCCTCATTGGCCTACATTAAAACTAGACATCATAATATTTTAACACTGCCTCATTGGCCTCACATTAAAACTAGACATCATAATATTTTAACACTGCCTCATTGGCCTACATTAAAACTAGACATCATAATATTTTAACACTGCCTCATTGGCCTACATAAAAACTAGACATCATAATATTTTACCAGTAACACTGCCTCCATTGGCCTACATTAAAACTAGACATCATAATATTTTAACACTGCCTCATTGGCCTACATTAAAACTAGACATCATAATATTTTACCAGTCGACCTACACTGCCTCATTGGCCTACATTAAAACTAGACATCATAATATTTTACCAGTCGACATCATAATATTTTACCACCTACACTGCCTCATTGGCCTACATTAAAACTAGACATCATAATATTTTAACACTGCCTATTGGCCTACATTAAAACCAGACATCATAATATTTTAACACTGCCTCATTGGCCTACATTAAAACTAGACATCATAATATTTTAACACTGCCTCATTGGCCTACATTAAAACTAGACATCATAATATTTTAACACTGCCTCATTGGCCTACATTAAAACTAGACATCATAATATTTTAACACTGCCTCATTGGCCCACATTAAAACTAGACATCATAATATTTTAACACTGCCTCATTGGCCTACATTAAAACTAGACATCATAATATTTTAACACTGCCTCATTGGCCACATAAAAACTAGACATCATAATATTTTACCAGTGCCTCATCCATTGGCCTACATTAAAACTAGACATCATAATATTTTACCAGTCGACCTACACTGCCTCATTGGCCTACATTAAAACTAGACATCATAATATTTTACCAGTCGACCTACACTGCCTCATTGGCCTACATTAAAACTAGACATCATAATATTTTACCAGTCAACCAACACTGCCTCATTGGCCCACATTAAAACTAGACATCATAATATTTTTAACACTGCCTCATTGGCCTACATTAAAACTAGACATCATAATATTTTAACACTGCCTCATTGGCCTACATTAAAACTAGACATCATAATATTTTAACACTGCCTCATTGGCCTACATTAAAACTAGACATCATAATATTTTAACACTGCCTCATTGGCCTACATTAAAACTAGACATCATAATATTTTAACACTGCCTCATTGGCCTACATTAAAACTAGACATCATAATATTTTACCAGTCGACCTACACTGCCTCATTGGCCTACATTAAAACTAGACATCATAATATTTTTACCAACACTGCCTCATTGGCCTACATTAAAACTAGACATCATAATATTTTACCAGTCGACCTACACTGCCTCATTGGCCTACATTAAAACTAGACATCATAATATTTTACCAGTCGACCTACACTGCCTCATTGGCCTACATTAAAACTAGACATCATAATATTTTAACACTGCCTCATTGGCCTACATTAAAACTAGACATCATAATATTTTAACACTGCCTCATTGGCCTACATTAAAACTAGACATCATAATATTTTTGCCTCATTGGCCTACATTAAAACTAGACATCATAATATTTTAACACTGCCTCATTGGCCTACATTAAAACTAGACATCATAATATTTTACCAGTCAACCTACACTGCCTCATTGGCCTACATTAAAACTAGACATCATAATATTTTACCAGTCGACCAACACTGCCTCATTGGCCTACATTAAAACTAGACATCATAATATTTTAACACTGCCTCATTGGCCTACATTAAAACTAGACATCATAATATTTTAACACTGCCTCATTGGCCTACATTAAAACTAGACATCATAATATTTTAACACTGCCTCATTGGCCTACATTAAAACTAGACATCATAATATTTTAACACTGCCTCATTGGCCACATTAAAACTAGACATCATAATATTTTAACACTGCCTCATTGGCCTACATTAAAACTAGACATCATAATATTTTACCAGCCTCATTGGCCTACATTAAAACTGACCTCATTGGCCCACATTAAAACTAGACATCATAATATTTTACCAGTCATAAACACTGCCTCATTGGCCTACATTAAAACTAGACATCATAATATTTTTCGAACACTGCCTCATTGGCCTACATTAAAACTAGACATCATAATATTTTACCAGTCGACCTACACTGCCTCATTGGCCCACATTAAAACTAGACATCATAATATTTTAACACTGCCTCATTGGCCTACATTAAAACTAGACATCATAATATTTTACCAGTACCTACACTGCCTCATTGGCCTACATTAAAACTAGACATCATAATATTTTACCAGTCGACCTACACTGCCTCATTGGCCTACATTAAAACTAGACATCATAATATTTTAACACTGCCTCATTGGCCTACATTAAAACTAGACATCATAATATTTTAACACTGCCTCATTGGCCTACATTAAAACTAGACATCATAATATTTTAACACTGCCTCATTGGCCTACATTAAAAACTAGACATCATAATATTTTACCACACTGCCTCATTGGCCTACATTAAAACTAGACATCATAATATTTTACCAACTACACTGCCTCATTGGCCTACATTAAAACTAGACATCATAATATTTTTAACACTGCCTCATTGGCCTACATTAAAACTAGACATCATAATATTTTACCAGTCATAATAACACTGCCTCATTGGCCTACATTAAAACTAGACATCATAATATTTTAACACTGCCTCATTGGCCTACATTAAAACTAGACATCATAATATTTAACACTGCCTCATTGGCCCACATTAAAACTAGACATCATAATATTTTAACACTGCCTCATTGGCCTACATTAAAACTAGACATCATAATATTTTACCAGTCGACCTACACTGCCTCATTGGCCTACATTAAAACTAGACATCATAATATTTTAACACTGCCTCATTGGCCTACATTAAAACTAGACATCATAATATTTTACCACACACTGCCTCATTGGCCTACATTAAAACTAGACATCATAATATTTTACCAGTCGGCCAACACTGCCTCATTGGCCCACATTAAAACTAGACATCATAATATTTTAACACTGCCTCATTGGCCTACATTAAAACTAGACATCATAATATTTTAACACTGCCTCATTGGCCTACATTAAAACTAGACATCATAATATTTTAACACTGCCTCATTGGCCTACATTAAAACTAGACATCATAATATTTTAACACTGCCTCATTGGCCTACATTAAAACTAGACATCATAATATTTTAACACTGCCTCATTGGCCTACATTAAAACTAGACATCATAATATTTTAACACTGCCTCATTGGCCTACATTAAAACTAGACATCATAATATTTTAACACTGCCTCATTGGCCTACATTAAAACTAGACATCATAATATTTTAACACTGCCTCATTGGCCTACATTAAAACTAGACATCATAATATTTTAACACTGCCTCATTGGCCTACATTAAAACTAGACATCATAATATTTTAACACTGCCTCATTGGCCTACATTAAAACTAGACATCATAATATTTTAACACTGCCTCATTGGCCTACATTAAAACTAGACATCATAATATTTTAACACTGCCTCATTGGCCTACATTAAAACTAGACATCATAATATTTTTAACACTGCCTCATTGGCCTACATTAAAACTAGACATCATAATATTTTAACACTGCCTCATTGGCCTACATTAAAACTAGACATCATAATATTTTAACACTGCCTCATTGGCCTACATTAAAACTAGACATCATAATATTTTAACACTGCCTCATTGGCCTACATTAAAACTAGACATCATAATATTTTTAACACTGCCTCATTGGCCTACATTAAAACTAGACATCATAATATTTTACCAGTCGACCTACACTGCCTCATTGGCCTACATTAAAACTAGACATCATAATATTTTTAAAACGAACACTGCCTCATTGGCCTACATTAAAACTAGACATCATAATATTTTAACACTGCCTCATTGGCCTACATTAAAACTAGACATCATAATATTTTAACACTGCCTCATTGGCCCACATTAAAACTAGACATCATAATATTTTAACACTGCCTCATTGGCCTACATTAAAACTAGACATCATAATATTTTTCGAACACTGCCTCATTGGCCTACATTAAAACTAGACATCATAATATTTTAACACTGCCTCATTGGCCTACATTAAAACTAGACATCATAATATTTTAACACTGCCTCATTGGCCTACATTAAAACTAGACATCATAATATTTTAACACTGCCTCATTGGCCTACATTAAAACTAGACATCATAATATTTTAACACTGCCTCATTGGCCTACATTAAAACTAGACATCATAATATTTTTAACACTGCCTCATTGGCCTACATTAAAACTAGACATCATAATATTTTAACACTGCCTCATTGGCCTACATTAAAACTAGACATCATAATATTTTAACACTGCCTCATTGGCCTACATTAAAACTAGACATCATAATATTTTAACACTGCCTCATTGGCCTACATTAAAACTAGACATCATAATATTTTAACACTGCCTCATTGGCCTACATTAAAACTAGACATCATAATATTTTAACACTGCCTCATTGGCCTACATTAAAACTAGACATCATAATATTTTTACCAACACTGCCTCATTGGCCTACATTAAAACTAGACATCATAATATTTTAACACTGCCTCATTGGCCTACATTAAAACTAGACATCATAATATTTTAACACTGCCTCATTGGCCTACATTAAAACTAGACATCATAATATTTTAACACTGCCTCATTGGCCCACATTAAAACTAGACATCATAATATTTTAACACTGCCTCATTGGCCTACATTAAAACTAGACATCATAATATTTTTAACACTGCCTCATTGGCCTACATTAAAACTAGACATCATAATATTTTACCAGTAACACTGCCTCATTGGCCTACATTAAAACTAGACATCATAATATTTTAACACTGCCTCATTGGCCTACATTAAAACTAGACATCATAATATTTTCATTGGCCTACATTAAAACTAGACATCATAATATTTTAACACTGCCTCATTGGCCTACATTAAAACTAGACATCATAATATTTTAACACTGCCTCATTGGCCTACATTAAAACTAGACATCATAATATTTTTAACACTGCCTCATTGGCCTACATTAAAACTAGACATCATAATATTTTAACACTGCCTCATTGGCCTACATTAAAACTAGACATCATAATATTTTTAACACTGCCTCATTGGCCTACATTAAAACTAGACATCATAATATTTTTAACACTGCCTCATTGGCCTACATTAAAACTAGACATCATAATATTTTACACAGTCATTGGCCTACATTAAAACTAGACATCTAACACTGCCTCATTGGCCTACATTAAAACTAGACATCATAATATTTTACTGCCTCATTGGCCTACATTAAAACTAGACATCATAATATTTTAACACTGCCTCATTGGCCTACATTAAAACTAGACATCATAATATTTTAACACTGCCTCATTGGCCTACATTAAAACTAGACATCATAATATTTTACCAGTCAACCTACACTGCCTCATTGGCCTACATTAAAACTAGACATCATAATATTTTTTACACTGCCTCATTGGCCTACATTAAAACTAGACATCATACTATTTTAACACTGCCTCATTGGCCTACATTAAAACTAGACATCATAATATTTTACCAGTCAACCTACACTGCCTCATTGGCCTACATTAAAACTAGACATCATAATATTTTACCAGTCGACCTACACTGCCTCATTGGCCTACATTAAAACTAGACATCATAATATTTTAACACTGCCTCATTGGCCTACATTAAAACTAGACATCATAATATTTTACCAGTCAACCTACACTGCCTCATTGGCCTACATTAAAACTAGACATCATAATATTTTAACACTGCCTCATTGGCCTACATTAAAACTAGACATCATAATATTTTAACACTGCCTCATTGGCCTACATTAAAACTAGACATCATAATATTTTACCAGTCGAACACTGCCTCATTGGCCTACATTAAAACTAGACATCATAATATTTTACCAGTCGACCTACACTGCCTCATTGGCCTACATTAAAACTAGACATCATAATATTTTACCAGTCGGCCAACACTGCCTCATTGGCCTAGACACATTAAAACTAGACATCATAATATTTTTAACACTGCCTCATTGGCCTACATTAAAACTAGACATCATAATATTTTTAACACTGCCTCATTGGCCTACATTAAAACTAGACATCATAATATTTTATTTTAACACTGCCTCATTGGCCTACATTAAAACTAGACATCATAATATTTTACCAGTCGACCAACACTGCCTCATTGGCCTACATTAAAACTAGACATCATAATATTTTAACACTGCCTCATTGGCCTACATTAAAACTAGACATCATAATATTTTACCAGTCATTAAAACTAGACATCATAATATTTTAACACTGCCTCATTGGCCTACATTAAAACTAGACATCATAATATTTTACCAGTCGACCTACACTGCCTCATTGGCCTACATTAAAACTAGACATCATAATATTTTACCAGTAACACTGCCTCATTGGCCTACATTAAAACTAGACATCATAATATTTTAACACTGCCTCATTGGCCTACATTAAAACTAGACATCATAATATTTTACCAGTCGGCCAACACTGCCTCATTGGCCCACATTAAAACTAGACATCATAATATTTTAACACTGCCTCATTGGCCTACATTAAAACTAGACATCATAATATTTTTAACACTGCCTCATTGGCCTACATTAAAACTAGACATCATAATATTTTAACACTGCCTCATTGGCCCACATTAAAACTAGACATCATAATATTTTAACACTGCCTCATTGGCCTACATTAAAACTAGACATCATAATATTTTACCAGTACCTACACTGCCTCATTGGCCTACATTAAAACTAGACATCATAATATTTTACCAGTCGACCTACACTGCCTCATTGGCCTACATTAAAACTAGACATCATAATATTTTAACACTGCCTCATTGGCCCACATTAAAACTAGACATCATAATATTTTAACACTGCCTCATTGGCCTACATTAAAACTAGACATCATAATATTTTACTCAGCCTACATTAAAACTAGACATCATAATATTTTAACACTGCCTCATTGGCCTACATTAAAAACTAGACATCATAATATTTTTAACACTGCCTCATTGGCCTACATTAAAACTAGACATCATAATATTTTACCAGTCACCTACACTGCCTCATTGGCCTACATTAAAACTAGACATCATAATATTTTACTGCCTCAGCCTACATTAAAACTAGACATCATAATATTTTAACACTGCCTCATTGGCCTACATTAAAACTAGACATCATAATATTTTACAAGTCGACCAACACTGCCTCATTGGCCTACATTAAAACTAGACATCATAATATTTTACCAGTAACACTGCCTCATTGGCCTACATTAAAACTAGACATCATAATATTTTTTTTTAAAACTAGACCATAATATTTTAACACTGCCTCATTGGCCTACATTAAAACTAGACATCATAATATTTTTAACACTGCCTCATTGGCCTACATTAAAACTAGACATCATAATATTTTACCAGTCAACCAACACTGCCTCATTGGCCTACATTAAAACTAGACATCATAATATTTTTACACTGCCTCATTGGCCTACATTAAAACTAGACATCATAATATTTTACCACACTGCCTCATTGGCCTACATTAAAACTAGACATCATAATATTTTAACACTGCCTCATTGGCCTACATTAAAACTAGACATCATAATATTTTACCAGTCGGCCAACACTGCCTCATTGGCCCACATTAAAACTAGACATCATAATATTTTAACACTGCCTCATTGGCCTACATTAAAACTAGACATCATAATATTTTAACACTGCCTCATTGGCCTACATTAAAACTAGACATCATAATATTTTTTAACACTGCCTCATTGGCCTACATTAAAACTAGACATCATAATATTTTAACACTGCCTCATTGGCCTACATTAAAACTAGACATCATAATATTTTAACACTGCCTCATTGGCCTACATTAAAACTAGACATCATAATATTTTACCAGTCAACCTACACTGCCTCATTGGCCTACATTAAAACTAGACATCATAATATTTTAACACTGCCTCATTGGCCTACATTAAAACTAGACATCATAATATTTTAACACTGCCTCATTGGCCTACATTAAAACTAGACATCATAATATTTTAACACTGCCTCATTGGCCTACATTAAAACTAGACATCATAATATTTTACCAGTACCTACACTGCCTCATTGGCCTACATTAAAACTAGACATCATAATATTTTACCAGTCGACCTACACTGCCTCATTGGCCTACATTAAAACTAGACATCATAATATTTTAACACTGCCTCATTGGCCTACATTAAAACTAGACATCATAATATTTTTTAACACTGCCTCATTGGCCTACATTAAAACTAGACATCATAATATTTTACACTGCCTCATTGGCCTACATTAAAACTAGACATCATAATATTTTTAACACTGCCTCATTGGCCTACATTAAAACTAGACATCATAATATTTTTAACATTAAAACTAGACATCATAATATTTTTAACACTGCCTCATTGGCCTACATTAAAACTAGACATCATAATATTTTACCAGTCGACCAACACTGCCTCATTGGCCTACATTAAAACTAGACATCATAATATTTTAACACTGCCTCATTGGCCTCATTGGCCTCACATTAAAACTAGACATCATAATATTTTACATCATAATCAGCCAACACTGCCTCATTGGCCTACATTAAAACTAGACATCATAATATTTTAACACTGCCTCATTGGCCTACATTAAAACTAGACATCATAATATTTTACCAGTCGGCCAACACTGCCTCATTGGCCCACATTAAAACTAGACATCATAATATTTTACCAGTCGGCCAACACTGCCTCATTGGCCCACATTAAAACTAGACATCATAATATTTTACCAGTCGGCCAACACTGCCTCATTGGCCTACATTAAAACTAGACATCATAATATTTTAACACTGCCTCATTGGCCTACATTAAAACTAGACATCATAATATTTTACCAGTCTAGACCATAATATTTTAACACTGCCTCATTGGCCTACATTAAAACTAGACATCATAATATTTTACCAGTCGGCCAACACTGCCTCATTGGCCTACATTAAAACTAGACATCATAATATTTTAACACTGCCTCATTGGCCTACATTAAAACTAGACATCATAATATTTTACCAGTCGACCTACACTGCCTCATTGGCCTACATTAAAACTAGACATCATAATATTTTACCAGTCGACCAACACTGCCTCATTGGCCTACATTAAAACTAGACATCATAATATTTTAACACTGCCTCATTGGCCTACATTAAAACTAGACATCATAATATTTTTAACACTGCCTCATTGGCCTACATTAAAACTAGACATCATAATATTTTTAACACTGCCTCATTGGCCTACATTAAAACTAGACATCATAATATTTTAACACTGCCTCATTGGCCTACATTAAAACTAGACATCATAATAACACTGCCTCATTGGCCTACATTAAAACTAGACATCATAATATTTTAACACTGCCTCATTGGCCTACATTAAAACTAGACATCATAATATTTTAACACTGCCTCATTGGCCTACAAAAACTAGACATCATAATATTTTTTAACACTGCCTCATTGGCCACATTAAAACTAGACATCATAATATTTTTAACACTGCCTCATTGGCCTACATTAAAACTAGACATCATAATATTTTACCAGTCGGCCAACACTGCCTCATTGGCCCACATTAAAACTAGACATCATAATAACCAGTTTAACACTGCCTCATTGGCCTACATTAAAACTAGACATCATAATATTTTACCAGTCGACCTACACTGCCTCATTGGCCTACATTAAAACTAGACATCATAATATTTTAACACTGCCTCATTGGCCTACATTAAAACTAGACATCATAATATTTTACCAGTCGACCAACACTGCCTCATTGGCCTACATTAAAACTAGACATCATAATATTTTACCAGTCGGCCAACACTGCCTCATTGGCCCACATTAAAACTAGACATCATAATATTTTACCAGTCGGCCAACACTGCCTCATTGGCCTACATTAAAACTAGACATCATTTTAACTGCCTCATTTTACATTAAAACTAGACATCATAATATTTTAACACTGCCTCATTGGCCTACATAAAAACTAGACATCATAATATTTTACCAGTCTACCTACACTGCCTCATTGGCCTACATTAAAACTAGACATCATAATATTTTACCAACACTGCCTCATTGGCCTACATTAAAACTAGACATCATAATAAACACTGCCTCATTGGACATAAAACTAGACATCATAATTTTTAACACTGCCTCATTGGCCTACATTAAAACTAGACATCATAATATTTTACCAGTCAACCTACACTGCCTCATTGGCCTACATTAAAACTAGACATCATAATATTTTACCAGTCGGCCAACACTGCCTCATTGGCCCACATTAAAACTAGACATCATAATATTTTTAACACTGCCTCATTGGCCTACATTAAAACTAGACATCATAATATTTTACCAGTCGACCTACACTGCCTCATTGGCCTACATTAAAACTAGACATCATAATATTCGACCAACACTGCCTCATTGGCCCACATTAAAACTAGACATCATAATATTTTAACACTGCCTCATTGGCCTACATTAAAACTAGACATCATAATATTTTAACACTGCCTCATTGGCCTACATTAAAACTAGACATCATAATATTTTAACACTGCCTCATTGGCCCACATAAAAACTAGACATCATAATATTTTAACACTGCCTCATTGGCCTACATTAAAACTAGACATCATAATATTTTACCAGTCGACCAACACTGCCTCATTGGCCTACATTAAAACTAGACATCATAATATTTTACCAGCGGCCAACACTGCCTCATTGGCCCACATTAAAACTAGACATCATAATATTTTAACACTGCCTCATTGGCCTACATTAAAACTAGACATCATAATATAATGCCTCATTTTAACACTGCCTCATTGGCCTACATTAAAACTAGACATCATAATATTTTAACACTGCCTCATTGGCCCACATTAAAACTAGACATCATAATATTTTAACACTGCCTCATTGGCCTACATTAAAACTAGACATCATAATATTTTACCATTGGCCTACATTAAAACTAGACATCATAATATTTTAACACTGCCTCATTGGCCTACATTAAAACTAGACATCATAATATTTTTAACACTGCCTCATTGGCCTACATTAAAACTAGACATCATAATATTTTACCAGTCGACCTACACTGCCTCATTGGCCCACATTAAAACTAGACATCATAATATTTTACAGTCACCTACATTAAAACTAGCCTCATTGGCCTACATTAAAACTAGACATCATAATATTTTTAACACTGCCTCATTGGCCTACATTAAAACTAGACATCATAATATTTTTAACACTGCCTCATTGGCCCACATAAAAACTAGACATCATAATATTTTAACACTGCCTCATTGGCCTACATAAAAACTAGACATCATAATATTTTACCAGTCGACCTACACTGCCTCATTGGCCTACATTAAAACTAGACATCATAATATACTAGACATCACACTGCCTCATTGGCCTACATTAAAACTAGACATCCATAATATTTTAACACTGCCTCATTGGCCTACATTAAAACTAGACATCATAATATTTTAACACTGCCTCATTGGCCTACATTAAAACTAGACATCATAATATTTTTACCTACACTGCCTCATTGGCCTACATTAAAACTAGACATCATAATATTTTAACACTGCCTCATTGGCCCACATTAAAACTAGACATCATAATATTTTAACACTGCCTCATTGGCCTACATAAAAACTAGACATCATAATATTTTTACTACACTGCCTCATTGGCCTACATTAAAACTAGACATCATAATATTTTACCATTGGCCAACACTGCCTCATTGGCCCACATTAAAACTAGACATCATAATATTTTAACACTGCCTCATTGGCCTACATTAAAACTAGACATCATAATATTTTAACACTGCCTCATTGGCCCACATTAAAACTAGACATCATAATATTTTAACACTGCCTCATTGGCCTACATTAAAACTAGACATCATAATATTTTAACACTGCCTCATTGGCCTACATTAAAACTAGACATCATAATATTTTAACACTGCCTCATTGGCCTACATTAAAACTAGACATCATAATATTTTAACACTGCCTCATTGGCCTACATTAAAACTAGACATCATAATATTTTTAACACTGCCTCATTGGCCTACATTAAAACTAGACATCATAATATTTTAACACTGCCTCATTGGCCCACATTAAAAACTAGACATCATAATATTTTAACACTGCCTCATTGGCCTACATTAAAACTAGACATCATAATATTTTACCAGTCAACCTACACTGCCTCATTGGCCTACATTAAAACTAGACATCATAATATTTTACCAGCCGGCCAACACTGCCTCATTGGCCCACATTAAAACTAGACATCATAATATTTTAACACTGCCTCATTGGCCCACATTAAAACTAGACATCATAATATTTTAACACTGCCTCATTGGCCTACATTAAAACTAGACATCATAATATACCAGCCGGCCAACACTGCCTCATTGGCCCCATAAAAACTAGACATCATAATACACTGCCTCATTGGCCTACATTAAAACTAGACATCATAATATTTTACCAGTCGACCTACACTGCCTCATTGGCCTACATTAAAACTAGACATCATAATATTTTACTAGTCGACCTACACTGCCTCATTGGCCTACATTAAAACTAGACATCATAATATTTTACCAGTAACACTGCCTCATTGGCCTACATTAAAACTAGACATCATAATATTTTACCAGCCGGCCAACACTGCCTCATTGGCCCACATTAAAACTAGACATCATAATATTTTAACACTGCCTCATTGGCCTACATAAAAACTAGACATCATAATATTTTACCAGTCGACCTACACTGCCTCATTGGCCTACATTAAAACTAGACATCATAATATTTTAACACTGCCTCATTGGCCTACATTAAAACTAGACATCATAATATTTTAACACTGCCTCATTGGCCTACATTAAAACTAGACATCCATAATATTTTAACACTGCCTCATTGGCCCACATAAAAACTAGACATCATAATATTTTAACACTGCCTCATTGGCCTACATAAAAACTAGACATCATAATATTTTACCAGTCGACCTACACTGCCTCATTGGCCTACATTAAAACTAGACATCATAATATTTTACCAGTCGACCTACACTGCCTCATTGGCCTACATTAAAACTAGACATCATAATATTTTAACACTGCCTCATTGGCCTACATTAAAACTAGACATCATAATATTTTAACACTGCCTCATTGGCCTACATTAAAACTAGACATCCATAATATTTTAACACTGCCTCATTGGCCCACATAAAAACTAGACATCATAATATTTTAACACTGCCTCATTGGCCTACATAAAAACTAGACATCATAATATTTTACCAGTCGAACACTGCCTCATTGGCCTACATTAAAACTAGACATCATAATATTTTACCAGTCGACCTACACTGCCTCATTGGCCTACATTAAAACTAGACATCATAATATTTTACCAGCCGGCCAACACTGCCTCATTGGCCCACATTAAAACTAGACATCATAATATTTTAACACTGCCTCATTGGCCTACATTAAAACTAGACATCATAATATTTTAACACTGCCTCATTGGCCTACATTAAAACTAGACATCATAATATTTTAACACTGCCTCATTGGCCCACATTAAAACTAGACATCATAATATTTTAACACTGCCTCATTGGCCTACATTAAAACTAGACATCATAATATTTTAACACTGCCTCATTGGCCTACATTAAAACTAGACATCCATAATATTTTAACACTGCCTCATTGGCCCACATAAAAACTAGACATCATAATATTTTAACACTGCCTCATTGGCCTACATAAAAACTAGACATCATAATATTTTACCAGTCGACCTACACTGCCTCATTGGCCTACATTAAAACTAGACATCATAATATTTTACCAGCCGGCCAACACTGCCTCATTGGCCCACATTAAAACTAGACATCATAATATTTTAACACTGCCTCATTGGCCTACATTAAAACTAGACATCATAATATTTTAACACTGCCTCATTGGCCTACATTAAAACTAGACATCATAATATTTTAACACTGCCTCATTGGCCTATATTAAAACTAGACATCATAATATTTTACCAGTCAACCTACACTGCCTCATTGGCCTACATTAAAACTAGACATCATAATATTTTACCAGCCGGCCAACACTGCCTCATTGGCCCACATTAAAACTAGACATCATAATATTTTAACACTGCCTCATTGGCCTACATTAAAACTAGACATCATAATATTTTACCAGTCGACCTACACTGCCTCCATTGGCCTACATTAAAACTAGACATCATAATATTTTACCAGTCGACCTACACTGCCTCATTGGCCTACATTAAAACTAGACATCATAATATTTTACTAGTCGACCTACACTGCCTCATTGGCCTACATTAAAACTAGACATCATAATATTTTACCAGTCGACCTACACTGCCTCATTGGCCTACATAAAAACTAGACATCATAATATTTTACCAGTCGACCTACACTGCCTCATTGGCCTACATTAAAACTAGACATCATAATATTTTACTAGCCGGCCAACACTGCCTCATTGGCCCACGTTAAAACTAGACATCATAATATTTTAACACTGCCTCATTGGCCTACATTAAAACTAGACATCATAATATTTTAACACTGCCTCATTGGCCTACATTAAAACTAGACATCATAATATTTTAACACTGCCTCATTGGCCTATATTAAAACTAGACATCATAATATTTTACCAGTCAACCTACACTGCCTCATTGGCCTACATTAAAACTAGACATCATAATATTTTACCAGCCGGCCAACACTGCCTCATTGGCCCACATTAAAACTAGACATCATAATATTTTAACACTGCCTCATTGGCCTACATTAAAACTAGACATCATAATATTTTACCAGTCGACCTACACTGCCTCCATTGGCCTACATTAAAACTAGACATCATAATATTTTACCAGTCGACCTACACTGCCTCATTGGCCTACATTAAAACTAGACATCATAATATTTTACCAGCCGGCCAACACTGCCTCATTGGCCCACATAAAAACTAGACATCATAATATTTTAACACTGCCTCATTGGCCTACATAAAAACTAGACATCATAATATTTTACCAGTCGACCTACACTGCCTCATTGGCCTACATTAAAACTAGACATCATAATATTTTAACACTGCCTCATTGGCCTACATTAAAACTAGACATCATAATATTTTACCAGTCAACCTACACTGCCTCATTGGCCTACATTAAAACTAGACATCATAATATTTTACAAGTCGGCCAACACTGCCTCATTGGCCAACATTAAAACTAGACATCATAATATTTTAACACTGCCTCATTGGCCTACATTAAAACTAGACATCATAATATTTTACCAGTCGGCCAACACTGCCTCATTGGCCCACGTTAAATCTAGACATCATAATATATTACCAGTCGGCCAGCACTGCCTCATTGGCCCACGTTAAAACTAGACATCATAATATTTTACCAGTCGACCTACACTGCCTCATTGGCCTACATAAAAACTAGACATCATAATATTTTACCACTACCTCATTGTCCCACATTAAAACTAGACATCATAATATTTTACCAGTCGGCCAACACTGCCTCATTGGCCCACATTAAAACTAGACATCATAATATTTTACCAGTCGGCCAACACTGCCTCATTGGCCCAAATTAAAACTAGACATCATAATATTTTACCAGTCGGCCAACACTGCCTCATTGGCCCACATTAAAACTAGACATCATAATATTTTAACACTGCCTCATTGGCCTACATTAAAACTAGACATCATAATATTTTAACACTGCCTCATTGGCCTACATAAAAACTAGACATCATAATATTTTACCAGTCGACCTACACTGCCTCCATTGGCCTACATTAAAACTAGACATCATAATATTTTATCAGTCGACCTACACTGCCTCATTGGCCTACATTAAAACTAGACATCATAATATTTTAACACTGCCTCATGGGCCTACATTAAAACTAGACATCATAATATTTTAACACTGCCTCATTGGCCTACATTAAAACTAGACATCATAATATTTTAACACTGCCTCATTGGCCTATATTAAAACTAGACATCATAATATTTTACCAGTCAACCTACACTGCCTCATTGGCCTACATTAAAACTAGACATCATAATATTTTACCAGCCGGCCAACACTGCCTCATTGGCCCACATTAAAACTAGACATCATAATATTTTAACACTGCCTCATTGGCCTACATTAAAACTAGACATCATAATATTTTACCAGTCGACCTACACTGCCTCCATTGGCCTACATTAAAACTAGACATCATAATATTTTACCAGTCGACCTACACTGCCTCATTGGCCTACATTAAAACTAGACATCATAATATTTTACCAGTCGACCTACACTGCCTCATTGGCCTACATTAAAACTAGACATCATAATATTTTACCAGTCGACCTACACTGCCTCATTGGCCTACATTAAAACTAGACATCATAATATTTTACCAGTCGACCTACACTGCCTCATTGGCCTACATTAAAACTAGACATCATAATATTTTACCAGCCGGCCAACACTGCCTCATTGGCCCACATTAAAACTAGACATCATAATATTTTAACACTGCCTCATTGGCCTACATTAAAACTAGACATCATAATATTTTACCAGTCGACCTACACTGCCTCCATTGGCCTACATTAAAACTAGACATCATAATATTTTACCAGTCGACCTACACTGCCTCATTGGCCTACATTAAAACTAGACATCATAATATTTTACTAGTCGACCTACACTGCCTCATTGGCCTACATTAAAACTAGACATCATAATATTTTACCAGTCGACCTACACTGCCTCATTGGCCTACATTAAAACTAGACATCATAATATTTTACCAGCCGGCCAACACTGCCTCATTGGCCCACATAAAAACTAGACATCATAATATTTTAACACTGCCTCATTGGCCTACATAAAAACTAGACATCATAATATTTTACCAGTCAACCTACACTGCCTCATTGGCCTACATTAAAACTAGACATCATAATATTTTACCAGTCAACCTACACTGCCTCATTGGCCTACATTAAAACTAGACATCATAATATTTTACCAGTCAACCTACACTGCCTCATTGGCCAACATTAAAACTAGACATCATAATATTTTACCAGTCGGCCAACACTGCCTCATTGTCCCACATTAAAACTAGACATCATAATATTTTAACACTGCCTCATTGGCCTACATTAAAACTAGACATCATAATATTTTAACACTGCCTCATTGGCCTACATAAAATCTAGACATCATAATATTTTACCAGTCGACCTACACTGCCTCATTGGCCTACATTAAAACTCGACATCATAATATTTTACCAGTCGGCCAGCACTGCCTCATTGGCCCACATTAAAACTAGACATCATAATATTTTACCAGTCGGCCAACACTGCCTCATTGGCCCACATTAAAACTAGACATCATAATATTTTACCAGTCGGCCAACACTGTCTCATTGGCCCACATTAAAACTAGACATCATAATATTTTACCACTACCTCATTGTCCCACATTAAAACTAGACATCATAATATTTTACCAGTCGGCCAACACTGCCTCATTGGCCCACATTAAAACTAGACATCATAATATTTTACCACTACCTCATTGTCCCACATTAAAACTAGACATCATAATATTTTACCAGTCGGCCAACACTGCCTCATTGGCCCACATTAAAACTAGACATCATAATATTTTACCAGTCGACCTACACTGCCTCATTGGCCTACATTAAAACTAGACATCATAATATTTTACCAGTCGACCTACACTGCCTCATTGGCCTACATTAAAACTAGACATCATAATATTTTACCAGTCGACCTACACTGCCTCATTGGCTCACATTAAAACTAGACATCATAATATTTTACCAGTCGACCTACACTGCCTCATTGGCCCACATTAAAACTAGACATCATAATATTTTACCAGTCGACCTACACTGCCTCATTGGCCTACATTAAAACTAGACATCATAATATTTTACCAGTCGACCTACACTGCCTCATTGGCCCACATTAAAACTAGACATCATAATATTTTAACACTGCCTCATTGGTCTACATTAAAACTAGACATCATAATATTTTAACACTGCCTCATTGGCCTACATTAAAACTAGACATCATAATATTTTACCAGTCGGCCAACACTGCCTCATTGGCCCACGTTAAAACTAGACATCATAATATTTTAACACTGCCTCATTGGCCTACATTAAAACTAGACATCATAATATTTTAACACTGCCTCATTGGCCTACATTAAAACTAGACATCATAATATTTTACCAGTCGGCCAACACTGCCTCATTGGCCCACGTTAAAACTAGACATCATAATATTTTAACACTGCCTCATTGGCCTACATTAAAACTAGACGTCATAATATTTTACCAGTCGGCCAACACTGCCTCATTGGCCCACGTTAAAACTAGACATCATAATATTTTAACACTGCATCATTGGCCTACATTAAAACTAGACATCATAATATTTTAACACTGCCTCATTGACCCACATTAAAACTAGACATCATAATATTTTAACACTGCCTCATTGGCCCACATTAAAACTAGACATCATAATATTTTAACACTGCCTCATTGACCCACATTGAAACTAGACATCATAATATTTTAACACTGCCTCATTGACCCACATTACAACTAGACATCATAATATTTTACCACTACCTCATTGTGCCACATTAAAACTAGACATCATCATATTTTAACACTGCCTCATTGGCCTACATTAAAACTAGACATCATAATATTTTAACACTGCCTCATTGGCCTACATTAAAACTAGACATCATAATATTTTACCAGTGAGGCCAACACTGCCTCATTGGCCCACAAAACTAGACATCATAATATTTTAACACTGGGTCATTGGCCTACATTAAAACTAGACATCATAATATTTTAACACTGCCTCATTGGCCTACATTAAAACTAGACATCATAATATTTTAACACTGCCTCATTGGCCTACATTAAAACTAGACATCATAATATTTTAACACTGCCTCATTGGCCTACATTAAAATTAGACATCATAATATTTTACCAGTCAGGAGCCAACACTGCCTCATTGGGATCACATTGAAACTAGACATAATATTTTACCAGTCTGGCCAAACACTGCCTCATTGGCCCACATTAAAACTAGACATCATAACAGCGGACACTGCCTCATTGGCCCCATTAAAACTAGACATCATAATGACCCCCCATGCCCCCTCCTCTCTCGCTCTCTCTCTCACTCTCACTCTCTCTCTCTCACCCACACTCTCTCTCTCTCTCTCTCTCTCTCTCTCTCTCTCTCTCTCTCTCTCTCTCTCTCTCTCTCTCTCTCTCTCTCTCTCTCTCTCTCTCTCTCTCTCTCTGTTTGACCCCACTCCTCTCTCTCTCTCTATCATAAGTAACGGGGATAGACAGAGGGCAGACCTAAAGTGTACAGATGCAGTCCCATGGTTATACACATATGTAAACTGTCTTATAAGCACATGTATTGTTAGACACACACACATCATTCGCCATTCCCTGGCATAGGAGAGACTCGCCAAATCTGTGTGTTTATTGTGCTGTCTCCAACAGCAGAACAACAACAATCGCAGCGTTCTCTAGGTTCTGCTGAGGACCCTCTGATGTTGGTCCACTTCCCCAGGATATGAATACATAAACCAGATAGAGCCAGAGCCACATTAGCTGCCACAACACCATTGTGCTGCCTGCAACGCTCTGCACCGCTCTCCCCTAGACATTTTAGTAAAAGCTTTCCTGTTTTCCCAAGCCGTGAACACTCTTTACAAAGAAATCTTTCAACGGACGGGAGGATGAAGTTCAAAAAGTGTGAGGACGATGTGCATCCTGAAAACGAGCTGGGCAGTGGGTGAGGAAAGGTTAGCAAAAGGTGTCTTGGCTTCTTTCTGTTCAGTATATGTCTTGAAAATACCTACTCCTGAAATCAGAAAGGCATGCCTAGTGGAACACACACACTCTCTCTCTCTCTCATACACACAGACAAGGTCTAAGTTTTCAAGGTGTCACAGACATGGTGGTGTCATTGTGCCTCTTGACCCCCCACCTCTTGTAACCTCCCCCGTCAAATCTGAACCAATCTCTCCGCAATGTGGTTTCGGTTTGTAGACCACTGCAGGCCTCCCCTTACACACGCACGCACGCACGCACACACACACACACACACACACACACACACACACACACACACACACACACACACACACACACACACACACACACACACACACACACACACACACACACACACACACACACACACACACACACAGTATTGCTGGGTTTGTGTTCTCACCCTTTGAGGCAAAGCACTAAGATCACAAATAGCACCCAATAGCACCCAAATCTTGTGCGGATCTACTCTTCTTTCAAGTAACATTTTCAGTCTCCCTATTTGCGTTACCTAGATAAGGCTATGTGTGGACACGCACACACACACACATGTATCGCACACAGATGCACACGCATACACACGTATGCATTCATGCATGTACACAGACACACACACACACACACATGGCAGACTGTGTGTGAAAGGCCCTGCCCTGAGGGGAAGTCCTGATCTCAGTTTCCCTTTTCTTCTATCTCCTGGCTGGCCTTGATTAGAGAGGGATCACTCTCAGTCCCCAGCGACACCACCGTCTCACACACACACACAAACATACACACACACAACCACACTCCCTTTAATTGGCCCCTTCCAATAAGGGCACTTCTTAACCCCGCTAAGTAGACTTTGGAGAAGTCCCATGGTATTTAACCTCTTAAAACAGTAAGAGAAACATGGAAAGCGCTCTTGTCCGTGCGTGGGCTGTACCCTAGCCTGGAGGTGGTGGCCTCTGTTCAGGCTGGTGTTTTACAACACGTGTGCGTAGCCACTTTTCCAGAGAGGTGCCCCTCTCTCTGATGTCAAGAGGAGGAGAAAAGAGGGTAAATAAATAAACAATCCGGACTTTTCTCTCCTTGTTGCACCTCATTTTGAGGCCTTTCGAATCATGATAGGTGTGTGTGGGGGGTGTGTGTATGGAAGGGGGTGAGGGGGTGGTCTGTGTGTGTGTGTGTGGGGGCGGGGGGTGCGTTTGTGTGTAGTGTGCAAAGTCTGGTTAGGAATCCCTCTGCGACCCCCTCCCCCACCCACACCCACCTACACCCCTCACCTCGGTCAAAGCTGTTCCCCAGCTGTTCATAAAATATGTACAATACCTGAGCTTGAGCTCCCAACATGCGCTGGGACAAGTGCACTCTGACTTGAACCTGTGCAAGGCTTTTTTGGGGAGTTAATTCCACCTTTATGCCTGGTTAGTTTTTCAGTGACTGTTTTCACACAGAAAATAAAGGGCCTATTATTTCAGACTGCTTAATGCATAAATGGCGGCGGTGGCAGTAGCTCTTGTTCGAGTGACTGTTGAACTACGTTGTCCACCCCAGAGGGGAAAGTGAAGAGAAGACTGAGGCATTCTCTGTGAGCTTAGTGTAGAAGACAGAGTGTATCAAAGGAACGTGGCTTCAAGATGACATTGAGATGACATCAGCATGTCTGGTTTCCAGTAAAGCACTAAAGAACAACGTTGTTCGGAAAGGAAGGAAAGATCTCACACAATCAGTATCTTAGTTCACTATCACCATCAGGCCAAATGATTTGCATGCGAGGCAGCCACAGGTTATTCTTCATGTTAAAGACCTGACTTGTTCCATGCTACATGAGTGTAGGTGCTAACAGGTGGTGTTATTTCCAAGCAGGCCAGTTAGCAGTTGTCTAACCTAACACTCTTCGCTTCCCACAGGCTAAACACAGCGCTATAGTATGAGGCACAGCTGCAACTTTGGGGCACGCTTACGATTAGTTAGCATATCGCACTCATCAGAACCGTGTGTGTACATGAACTGCCCTACTCACCTTGGACCAAACATGCTATTTCCATATTTACTCACAAAACACAGCCACCACCATCACCGACACCTGACCTTCTGCATGCGCTCAGTCTCCGACCAGGAAGGCCATTCAGAATTTATGAGCTACAGAATTGAACGAGCCTCTGTAAATGCTCTCTTGGAAAAGCGGGACCGTTTTGACCTTTCGCAAAAGTCAAAGATAATTGGGGTGTGCCTCCGCCACACTTTAGATTCTTACACAGACATTTGACTGAAGCAGAAAAGAAGAGCAGCCTTAACCCAAAGCATAAGCTTTAAAACCGCAACTCTAGAATTTAACTGGGAAGGTTAGGCCAGAATGTACATTTGTAGATCCTACAACTAACTGAAATGACTAAGATGTCAACACGTTACTATTAGAAACATGAGACTGGGTTGCAACAGATGAGAACTTGAGTGGTAGAAGTTGAGCCGAGTGGAGGCTGATTATGACCTACTACTGAGAAGCCCTAGCCAGCCCTGTCTCGTCTCGGTCCCCAGAGGATCTGCCCAGCGACCGACACAGTATCAGCTCCACCAGGAGAAATGAGATCTTCTATAGAGGAACAGAGCTGTGAGATGTTCACATCTCATTTGGGGGTTTCTTCCTCCTCGTTCCAGGTTCTTCTCAGGGCATAGAGTAGCGGACAGACACCTGGGTCGTGGTAATTAGGGCATGCGACGGAAAGTGTTTGTTTTAAAGCGTTCTGCAACTGGAAACTAAAATGAGCATTTCATTTTGGACAGTTCCTGTTTCAAGTAGATTTTTCCATTTGGGGACTAGTAAAGATTACATTGGAGCATTCAGACACTCTCACTATCTATAAACTCACAGTCTTATTTGCCACCAGCGAGAGTCATTGTCTTGTTCTCATTTAAGTTCTTGTCTAGTGCCACCAGGCCTTCGTCATTCAGTCAGTGGCATTTGGTTGATGTTGTTTTGTAATAGTTTAAGCTCAGTCGTGCCCGGTATGTTCACATTTTTGCGAGAAAATTGATATTGGACGTGTATCACATATGCTCTGTTGAGGCCCCGCAGAAACCTTTAACGTTTTCTTTATTGGGAGAATTTCTCAGTCCTGTATTCTTAGCAACAATCATGGCACAGCAGCTTTGAAGTACTGTATGTGTGGTGTAACCTTCGTCTAGAGAACACCACACAGCAGCTCGCGATCGACTCTCCTGTTTTCTTCCCTTACTTTCTGCCTCACAATGAGCTCCTCTCCTCTCCTCTCAAGTGGTAACCTGAAACCCGCTCCCTCGTTCTCGGGATGGCCCAGGGGATTAGAAAGGGTGATCAATATGTGCCAAAGGAAGTCTTTAGAAAAGTGAAAGAAGCCACAGTTTTCAACGTTCCCCTCCTCCCCCCTCCTTTCCCTCTTTCCTCTCGCTGCTCGGAGGAGAAACAATGTTAGGGGCCCTTGGCAGATAGTGTTCTGTCTACTAACAGATATGGACACACAAACAATCTTGAGAAAGTCCACCCTCTTTGTATCCAACAGTCGCGTGACGTGAAACTATCTGGTTCTATCTGATTTGCCCAATGTAATTAAGAAAATGTTTATGCTGTATGATGGTGACTAAGAAATGAAACCCTAATAATAGCAATTCCACAATGCTATTGCTCTCTTCAGCAGGTATTCACACATCCTCCCATAATAGAGAAGATAGAGGCTCAGTTCAGTGTCTTTGCATGAAAGGTGCACCTCTGAACTAAGTGTGTTGTCATCTGCTCTGTCCCAACAGGTGGTGGATGAGATGGGCAACGTCAAGTTCTGTCTGGACGAAGGCTCAGATCCCGGTGGGAGCTGGCTCAAGTATGTACGCACTGCCATCTCCAATGAGGAGCAGAACATGGAGGCGTGTCACCTCATCGGAGACCAGGTGAGTGGCGCCTCCCTCCTCCTATGGGCTGCCAGCGTTTAGTGATTGACACCCCACTCCTCCAATCAGCTGCACATGGCAATGTCAGAGACTCGGGTAATGGCTATTGTCCTTCTTCCTACCTACCCATTGGGAAGAACAGTGGACTTTGCGCCAGTGTGTGTGTCTGTGTATGTGTGTGCGCGTGTATGTGCGTCATTGTTTCAAATCAAATCAAATTTGATTAGTCGCATACATGTTTAGCAGATGTTTTGTGGGTGTAGAGATATTATTGTGTTCCTAGCTTCAAAAGTACAGTAATATCTAACGATACAGAATACACACATCTAAAAGTAAAATAATGAAATGAAGAAATATAGAAATATATACGGGTACTATATGGTATATAGTACCAGTTAAAAGTTTGAAAACATCTACTCATTCAAGGGTTTTCTATATTTTTTACTATTGTCTATATTGTATAATAATAGTGAAGACACTATGAAACTATGAAATAACACATGGAATCAAGTAGTAACCAAAAAAGTGATGAACAAATCAAAATATATTTTAGATTTTACATTCTTCAAAGTAGCCACCCTATGCCTTGATGACAGCTTTGCACACTCTTGGCATTCTCTCAACCAGCTTCATGCGGAATTCTTTTCCAACAGTCTTGAAGGAGTTCCCACATATGCTGAGCACTTGTTGGCTGCTTTTCCTTCACTCTTCAGTTCAACTCATCCCAAACCATCTCAATTGGGTTGAGGTCGGGGGATCGTGGAGGCCAGGTCATCTGATGCAGCACTCCGTCACTCTCCTTCTTGGTCAAATAGCCCTTACACAGGCTGGAGGTGTGTTGGGTCATTGTCCTATTGAAAAACAAATGATAGTGCCATTAAGCCCAAATCAGATGGAATGGCGTATTGCTGCAGAATGCTGTAATAGCCATGCTGCTTAAGTGAATTCTAAATAAATCACAGATAGTGTCACCAGCAAAGCATTCCCACACCATCACACCTCCTCCTCCATGCATCATGGTGGGAACCACAAATGCAGAGATCATCTGTCCACCTACTCTGCATCTCACAAAGACCAGGCAGTTGGAACCAAAAATCTTAGATTTGGACTCATCAGACCAAAGGACAGATTTCCACCAGTCTAATGTCCATTGCTCGTGTTTCTTGGCCCAAGCAATTCTCTTCTTCTTATTGGTGTCCTTTAGTAGTGGTTTCTTTGCAGCAATTCGACCACAAACCTTTTAAAACCCCAGTAGATTATTTATTTACACATTTACTTGTTTGTTATTAATGTTGTAGTGTATTTTATTTTTTTTACCTTTATTTAACCAGGCAAGTCAGTTAAGAACATATTCTTATTTTCAATGACGGCCTGGGAACAGTGGGTTAACTGCCTGTTCAGGGGCAGAATGACAGATTTGTACCTTGTCAGCTCGGGGGTTTGAACTCGCAACCTTCCGGTTACTAGTCCAACGCTCTAACCACTAGGCTACGCTGCCGCCCCAGAAGATAATCATGCACATTTAAACAATTAAGGCAGTACTGCGTTGTAACGTTCGTCGTCTTCCTCTGACGAGGAGTATGAAGGATCGGACCAATATGCAGAGTGGTACGTGTCCATGTTGAGATTTAATAACACCGAACACCAAAAAACAAAATAACAAGGAGAACGAACGAAAACGAAACAGTTCTGTCTGGTGAAGACACAGAGACAAAAACCCACAACTAAAATGGGGAAAACAGGCTACCTAAGTATGATTCTCAATCAGAGACAACGAATGACACCTGCCTCTGATTGAGAACCATACCAGGCCAAACACATAAATACTATATAGAAAAAAGAACATAGACAACCCACCCCAAACTCACGCCCTGACCAAACTAACACAAAGACATAATAAAGGAACTAAGGTCAGAACGTGACATGCATTTAGATTATATTTCATACATTTAAATGTATAAATAATTAACATTCTTTCATTGAACAAGAACAAATATTTTTACGGTCGTCAATATTGACCAAAGTTTGAATGAATGAAAGTGATTTTGTTAAAAGTATTTATTGTGAAATGACAGTTGTGTTTGAGTGTGTGAGAGTATGTGCGTGCAAGCATGTGGCCGTGAGTGTGTGTGTGTGTGTCGTGCTTTAGTGAGGATGAGGCTGCACAGATAGGGAGGGGGCTTCCTTCCTCTTTAGACCCCAGCCATTCAGAGAGCCCATTGATTGATCTCTGAACCTCACAGCCCTCATTTCTCAAGATGCTCTTAAGCCGTTTGTCAAAACAGCATCAAGTACGTAGAGTATGTGTGAGCTCTTCGTGGCGAGTAGAGCAGAAGTAGCTGGTAGGACTGCACGCCACGGACAGCTCACACATACTCTCTCTCTCAAATCATTCTAAATCAGGATACAGGTTCCTCACCTGAAGGTTAAGCAAATGAAGGAAGCCAGATAGGCAGTAAGCCGTCGTGTGTGTTTGTTGGAGAGAGGGACAGAGCCTCAGCTTGTTTGGGAGCATCCCAGTCCTAATACATTTCCACCTACGAAATCCAAGGTCACAAAGAATTACGGGAGGCCCGTTTCCCTATAGCCAAAAGCCTGTCCTCGGACACAGAGCGGTGTTCTGTCTCAGATAGTAAACGTAGACTACATTGTCCTTGGACACAGAGCAGTGTTCTGTCTCAGATAGTAAACGTAGACTGCACTGTCCTCGGACACAGAGCGATGTTCTGTCTCAGATAGTAAACGTAGACTACACTGTCCTCGGACACAGAGCGGTGTTCTGTCTCAGATAGTAAACGTAGACTACACTGTCCTCGGACACAGAGCGGCGTTCTGTCTCGGATAGAAAACGTAGACTACACTGTCCTCGGACACAGAGCGGCGTTCTGTCTCGGATAGTAAACGTAGACTACACTGTCCTCGGACACAGAGCGGCGTTCTGTCTCCGATAGTAAACGTAGACTACACTGTCCTCGGACACAGAGCGGCGTTCTGTCTCGGATAGTAAACGTAGACTACACTGTCCTCGGACACAGAGCGGCGTTCTGTCTCGGATAGAAAACATAGACTACACTGTCCTCGGACACAGAGCGGCGTTCTGTCTCGGATAGTAAACGTAGATGGCACTGTCCTCAGACACAGAGCGGACACAGAGCCTCTTCCATCATTTTTTTACAGTAACTTACAGGTAACTGGCTACAAGTAAGTTACTATAAAAACGTGCGCACCTAATTGTTAACCAGAAACAGCTACCATTCAATGTTTGAATCTAAGAAATTGAGCTTTATGTTCTCCTTCATAACATTACTGAACATGAGTTTTAAAAACATGATTGAGTTAAAAAGAAACAAATAGACCTACAATTTGTATTTGCAAGCATTATTAACTACGATCTTATTTTGCATGAATAGGTAGATCTCTATTCTTCAACATGTTTATTTCACTCACATTGTAATAGTAAAAAGCAGAGATATATCCTAGGTCTCGTTTGTCAACGTGTTTATTTCACTCACATTGTAATAGTAAAAAGCAGAGATATATCCTAGGTCTCGTTTGTCAACGTGTTTATTTCACTCACATTATAATAGTAAAAAGCAGAGATATATCCTAGGTCTCGTTTGTCAACGTGTTTATTTAACTCACATTGTAATAGTAAAAAGCAGAGATATATCCTAGGTCTTGTTTGTCAACGTGTTTATTTAACTCACATTGTAATAGTAAAAAGCAGAGATATATCCTAGGTCTCGTTTGTCAACGTGTTTATTTCACTCACATTATAATAGTAAAAAGCAGAGATATATCCTAGGTCTCGTTTGTCAACGTGTTTATTTCACTCACATTGTAATAGTAAAAAGCAGAGATATATCCTAGGTCTCGTTTGTCAACGTGTTTATTTCACTCACATTGTAATAGTAAAAAGCAGAGATATATCCTAGGTCTCGTTTGTCAACGTGTTTATTTCACTCACATTGTAATAGTAAAAAGCAGAGATATATTCTAGGTCTCGTTTGTCAACGTGTCTATTTCGCTCACATTGTAATAGTAAAAAGCAGAGTTATATCCTAGGTCTCGTTTGTCAACGATGTAAGAAAAAACAGAATACATTGGCAGAGGGATAAGACATATATATTGAGTAAACACATTTGGTACAAGGTAGGCCTATCAAAGGGTAAGCTACACGTTATTATAGTGGATTGCAACCATGTCAAATGTCATTGTTAAATAGTTAAATAACAGTGTCACTATTTAGTTTATACCGGGCAACTGTTAGTTTAAAGTTGCACAATAATCAAATGACTTTGTATAGGGATCACATGTTGCAATTAGCCTCTATGTGTGTAGTTTACTCAATGTAGCAAGCAAGCAGGTTGCATTTATGATAACAAAGTCGGTTGATGCCAATTATTCTGAACATGTTTCATGCCCTTGTTTAAGTCTTTGGCACAAATACTCTTGCACAAACTGTTAAAAGCATGTGGTGAAAGATAACAAGTAAAAACAGGCGTAGCAGCGACTTGTGTAAAGGCTGAACTAAAACCCATTGTTTGCTCTGCGTTAGTTTGGAAAGCTATGACAACGTCAAGCCTCACGCACCTAGACTGGATATTTATCGCTCCATGTGTGTGTGTTTTTAAATCTAGTTGACTTAGATACATCATTTACATCATCATAGAGAGCAGGGATGGGGCTGTGGGGAGAGGTCTCTTTGGCAGATGAATCAATCCTTTGGTTTGAGATAAGAAGGGGAGGAGGAGTGACCTCATCATCAAAGACACGCTCACACAGACTATAGAGTGCCTGCTTCAGCTCCAACCAGGGAGGACACACTGCAGCCTGCTTGCCTGCCTGGCCACCTGTCTCCTCTCACTCCCTGGCCCTGGCTGGCTCCCCAGCACCGGCCTCTCTCCTGTAATGATACTATGGGTTGTGTTGCCAACTCCATCCAGACAATACTACTGTTACAACGGGAAGCTCTAACAACCACGACTCTCCTTTCCAAACTCTACCATCACATGGAGAACAGCAAGGTCAGAGATAAAGATGTCTGTCACGTAAAAGCCTATGCGTAAACAGATACTACCACTGATAATTATAAATATAATAGGTGTATTTTGTTTGACAAATATGGCTTCTCTTCTAGGTGATTTTGAATATTTGGCCTAACTTCTAAGCCACCCCTCTACGCTCACAACATAGCAATGGACCGATAAAAGGATCACATGTTGCAAATAGCCTACATGTGCAAAAGGATTGGATGAAGTTACTACAATTTTACTATCTTGTGTGAATGTGTTACCTCTCATAGCCAACTATTCTGCTGTGTCTGTCTCTCTCTCTCTCTCTCTCTCTCTCTCTCTCTCTCTCTCTCTCTCTCTCTCTCTCTCTCTCTCTGTGTGTGTGTGTGTGTGTGTGTGTGTGTGTGTGTGTGTGTGTGTGTGTGTGTGTGTGTGTGTGTGTGTGTGTGTGTGTGTGTGTGTGTGTGTGTGTGTGTGTGTGTGTGTGTGTGTGTGTGTGTGTGTGTGTGTGTGTGTGTGTGTGTGTGTGTGTGTGTGTGTGTCATTGATGAGTAAGTTGGTGCTGAGCGCCCCCATGCGTCCACACAGGACGCATTGAGGCTGGTTAATTTCAAATGTGTTGCCAATTTGTATATTGTTCATTGCTTGGTGTCTGTATAAAACTGTGGTTTACATGTTTCGCTCATAATTCAGCGACATTTGCTATTTAATTCAACATTATATTTTCTGTTGAAATCAGTTAAATGACAACATGTTGTGCTAAAAATTGGTGCATTTTATTCGGGCCTATTTAGCATTTTCTGGTGTTGCTCTTTCACTGTAAGCTAATAAATAGATGTATTGCCACCTCTAACATGTTTCAGTCGCTCAGCATATACCCAGTGTGAGGCCTACATGTTTTAGAAATGTTTAGTTGGAAATGCGCACGGATATGCAACTACTGTAAAACAATGCACTCCAGGTATGTGACATTTCATTTAATTGGCCTTTTATTTCAATCCTCAGGACGTGTACTTGAACTATAATTTCGTTTTTACCCCAAAGTATGCTTGTAACTGGCTCATTGAATTCAACATTTTCAAATGTCTGGCGCTTATTGTTACTTATCAAAAATGTTTATTGCCTCCTAGAATTAAAAGAAATGTATATACATAAATATTTCGATTTTTAGAAACAATAATAAATATTATGCATTGACTATCAAGTGTTTATATGATGAACAATGGATGTAAAGTAGACTAGAAACCTAAATCGTACTTAAATTCATTTGTACGTCAAGCAAGCTAAATATGAAAACTAATTCGGCCCGAATTAGGGATTATTGTCAATGTAGACATTTTTGGTTATGCCTACTTTTATAATAAGCCTATAAATTGTTCTTCTTATTGTTGGTATTTTTCCAATGATTACAATAATAACAACATCGATATTGACATGTGAATATAGATAATAGGCTAAGCCTAATAAATCGACGCCCATAAAGGTTCATGTATTCATTCATGGCAAGCAGACTATAGCTTTTTGTTGACTCCACTGACCCTAACCGCTTTCTCTCCCTCTCTTTTCTATTTTACAGATTGATTATAAAGCTATTAGGGATATTGAAGTGGGGGAAGAGCTATTGGTGTATATGAAGGAAGGAATTTTCCCCGAGGGATCGATGGCACTAAACCTAGAAGGTAAGATTAATGCCATCATTAGCGCATATTAACTCCAAAATAACATGTTGTTTTGGATCTTTTAATAATTATTTTAGATACAGATTTGGGGCAAAAATAATGACGTTTTGGATCTTTTTCCAAATTGACATCTATAAAAAGCTTATTTTGGGGAAAATATTTGGCCTAAATATCTGTCTACATTCAATCAGACAATACATAGCCTAAGCTAACACCCGATCAATTACGAACTCAGTCCTCATCCATCCTCGGAACAATTGTAAATCAAAATCAAATGTTTTTTTGTGTTTAGCAGATGTTATTTCGGGTGCAGCGAAAGGCTTGAGAATAGTGGGTCCGCTATCACTTAACAAATACCTCGTAGAACTAGATGCGACAGCGGTCAATAACCTCGGACATTTAGGGATGTAGAAATCATTATAGGCTTTCTCTATGAAGACCCGATGCAAGGAACATGATGCCATGGTCTATTTCTTGAAGTAGAACTGATGTTTTTTGGGAAGGATTAGACAGCTATTATGTTTGAAGTGAAGGATTTGATGTAAGGATTTAACTTTGACCTAATTACCTCCCCGTGCATCAGAAGGAATATAGGATATTAAACTGAACCAAAATATCAACCCAACATGCAACAATTTCAAAGATTTTACTGAGTTACAGTTCATATCAGGAAGTAAATGTAATTAATTCATTAGGCCCTAATCTATGGATTTCACATGACTGTGCAAGGGCGCAGCCATGGGTGGGCCTGGGAGGGCGTAGGTCCACCCAATTGGGAGCCAGGCCAACCCACTGTGGAGCCAGGCCCAGCCAATCAGAATTAGTTTTCCTCCACAAAAAATACTCCTCAGCACCCCTGATATTATGATATTTCATAGCTGCATTTTGAGCCTCCCTCAGATCTTTTTGCCAAAGAACAGGAGAGAGGATGAAAGGGTAAGAAATAGATGTGCGCTAGAGTGTCTATAAAAGAAAGAGACAAACAGAAACAACATTGACACTTTACCAGTCTGTGAATTAGTGTCAAAATGGAAAGGTAGACTGTGTGCGTGTACGTGGGTGCGCAAGAGAAACGAGGGAGAGAGGGGAAAAGGAGAGGAAGAGCTTGGTGCTGCACAGCTCTCCTCGGCTGGTTTATCGGAGCTGGGACTTGGAGTGGGGCTTGAGGAGGCTGCGAGACCTCACCCATGCTCACAGATTAGTCACTAAACGGCACATAACTGTGTTTCCCTACCTCTCAAAGAGAGCTATTAGTTTCCCATTTATGTGCGCTTTCACACACCCTCCGCCCCATTCATGCTCGCTCTACTGCTGAGTGTTACTGGTCGATTCATTCAATAGATCATGGCGACAAAATGAATCTTTGCGCGCTGCAGTCCAAAACACTGTGCACGCTTCCCCTGGCATTGTAGGGTCTCGAGTCCTCAAGTTTCAATTCCTCCTTGAAGTGTTTTTTGATTTGACAAAGCCTCGTAATCGGTGTAATAAAACAAGTAGGCTAATAAAGCCTCACAAGCGCGTTATAAGGCTGTTACTGGAAAGATGTCGCAGCCTTCAAAAGTGCCACATCCAAATATTCTGAGCGGTGAGGAGTTTTTCATCTTGGGAGGGAACAGTTCACACACAGTAAATTAGTTATATGGCTTTGGTGGGAGCTATGCATGTATAGCCTTTGAGATGGAAGTAATGGACAATTGAGACCAGGGGGTCATTTGTTCAAATCCATGTTTAGACAAAGTGCTGTTGCTACACTTCTCCCCTTTAAATGCATCTGGTTATTGCCAGCTGAATAAATGGCATACAGAATGAACTAGGTGAGCCATACACTAGAAGTAATTTTGAATCAACTTGAGTTGATAGTTCGGTCAAGTCAGGTCATGGCAATGCTGGGACAGGGTGGGTGCCAACGTAGCAGGCCCGGCTCCAGGATGACATGTCTGAGACGGGGCACAGCTAGTATTGCTTTAGAGCCTTAATAAAACAAGGTCCATTGGTCCTACTGCTGTTCAAATGTACAAAAATGGATCTGAAACGTAGCCGGACACATCAACAACCGTCGTTTTATAGAAGCCTAATAATACAAGGATTATGCGCCCCACTACGACACAGGTCTACAAGTGTATTTGAAATGCAGCCGTAGCTGCTGCGGTAGGTCTGCACATCATTTGTGCATACCATCACGCACAGATCAGCTCGACACTAGGCTATCTAAGACTCTTCCAGGCTTCATTGCTTAATTACACTCGAATAATTAGAACGATAGGCAACATATTGCTGTCGGATGTGTAACACTATTCAATGAGTGTAACCAATCCGCCTTTTCTCCAGGTACGCACAATTTTCTAGTTGCAAACGCACATGCACACGCTATAGCAAGAGAGCAGGGAGGGAGAGAAGAGGAGGCGGTGTGTTGTTTTCATAGTATTGACATCACTTTTACAGTAATGCAAATGTAATGATACCAGAGTGAACGTTTGCTTACTTCGTTTAGTAGGCCACACACGGTGTTGGTCATACTAGTGCTATATACAACATGTTGTTTTAGGCCTATCTGAAGTGCAGCCATATACTGTACACAACTGTCATTTTGCGCGCAAGAAAGCACGCGATGTTGAAGAAAAGCCCCATGAAGACTGGTAGCCCTAGATTCGCTCATTCAAATATCACATACCGTAACCATCTATTCAGGACCATGGACAGGTGGCTACCGTCAGTCAGTGCAATGAAACGATACTGTTATATGCGCTTCCAATTTCATTGTCCCTCAACCCATCATATAAGGCAAAGCTCTATATCTATCAATAGCATTTTTTAAAAATGTAATATTATATTTGTTTAGATTACCCAATGAGGCTAATTTGTAAAAGTGTTCCAAACGGCCAAATGTAGGGGAATGTTAAAGCTAAAAAGTTGTCCAGGAGTGACATAATTTTTGGCTACTTGCTTTTTGGCAGATTTCTATACTGTTTGCTCAATCTATAGGCCTGTGTAGTATCTGCTCTTCTCAGATACAGTGCTTTCAGAAAGTATTCACAGCCTTTGAATTTTTCCACATTTTGTTGTTACAGCCTGAATTTAAAATGGGTTAAATTTCGAATATATTTTGTTACTGGGTTACACACAATACCCCATAATGTCAAAGTGGAATTATGTTTTTCGAAATGTTTACAAATTAAGTTCTAATGAAAAGCTGAATGTCTTGAGTCAATACGTATTCAATCCCCTTTTGTTGTGGCAAAGCCTAAATAAGTTCAGGAGTAAACATGTGTTTAATAAGTCACATAAGAAGTTGCATGGACTCATCACTCTGTGCAATAACAGTGTTTAACATGGTTGTTGAATAAATAACTCATCTCTGTAACCCACACATACAATTATCGATAAGGTCCCTCACTCGAGCAGTGAATTTCAAACATTAATTCAACCACAAAGACCAGGGAGGTTTTCCAATGCCTTGCAAATGATGGGTAAAAATACAATAAAAACAGACACTGAATATCCTATGAGCACGGTGAAGATATGAATTACACATTGGATGGTGTATCAATACACCAAGTCACTGCAAAGATACAGGTGTCCTTCCTAACTCAGTTGCTGGAGAGGAAGGGAATAGCTCAGGGATTTTACTATGAGGCCACCAGTGATTTTAAAACAGTTATAGAGTTGAATTGCTGTGATAAGAGAGAACTAATGATCGATCAACAACATTGTAGTTACTTCACAATACTAACCTAAATGACAGGGTGAAAATAAGGAAGCCTGTACAGAATATAAATATTCCAAAACATGCATTTGTTTGCAATAACGCACTAAAGTAAAACTGAAAACAATGTGGCGAAGAAATTACACATCACTGAGTACCACTCTTCATATTTTCAAGCATGGTGGTGGCTGCATCATGTTAGGGGTATGGTTGTCATCGGCAAGGATTAATGAGTTTTTTTAGGATAAAAATAAACAGAATAGAGTTAAGCGCAGGCAAAATCCTAGAGGAAACCTGGTTCAGTCTGCATTACAACAGACACTGTGAGACAAATTCACCTTTCAGCAGGACAATAACGTAAAACACAAGGTCAAATATACACTGTAGTTGCTTACCAAGATGTGGCCTAGTTACAGTTTTGATTTCAATTGAATTGAAAATATATGGCAAGACTTGAACATGGCTGTGTAGCAATGATCAACAACCAATTTGACAGAGCTTAAAGTTTTTTTAAAAAGAATAATGTGCAAATATTTTACAATCCAGGTGTGTAAAACTTACCCAGAAAGAATCACAGCTATAATCGCTGCCAAAGCTGCTTCTAACATTGAAAAAGGGATCTGCATTTCTTTTTAATAATTTGCTACAATTTCTAAAAACATGTTTTCAATTGTCAGTATGAGCTACTGTGTGTAGGTGGTTGAGAATTATTATTTTTTTAATCCAATTTGAATTCAGGCTGAAACACAACAACATGTAGAATAAGTCAAAGGGTATGAATACGTTCTGAAGGCACTGTAGCCTCTGTCCTGGTCTGTGCAACTGGCAGGCCTAGCAGCATCTACATCTACAGAAAACACAGCTAGGGCGGCACATCTGGGGGGTCCATGCCTGGCTTTGTCACTCTGCAACCTAGCCTAAACACGCAAGGCTCATTCTTCTTGGACAACATCCACCCGACACTCCCCCATTCCCTACCCCTCTCTTCAACTTGGCCTGAGTTGTTGAACTTGGCACCCAGGTCAGAAAGCAGCCATTGAAATTGCCTGCCTCACAGTTCCATTGGTTTGACCTTGGTTGGGAAACGCATTTCAAAGGCTATCAACCTGGAGAATAATGACAAATGTTTAGCCTTTTTCTTCCTTTGCGTGCTATAGCCTAAAGCCACTGAACAGCCGTCACCACTGGACTAAAAAGTAATTAGCTATGTGTTAATTAAGATGTAAAGCTGACTAGCCCAGGCTACATTTTATTGTTCCTAGATGTGTTTATGTTTTAGGTCAAAGCTAATGGGAGAGTGGTTGTTTAAGCATTTGAACATGCACTTGATTCGCTTGGACAGCAGAGTTAGAAGTTTTATCTTTCCTAAACTTGAAATGCTAGACATTTCTGGTTCCTGTTTATGATTTGTGTCTTCAGTTTGGGATCAGATGGATGTTGGCTGGGGAGCTACGTAGTTATCCTGCTCAGCCTTTACCCTTAGTGTGTGTGTGTGTGTGTGTGTGTGTGTGTGTGTGTGTGTGTGTGTGTGTGTGTGTGTGTGTGTGTGTGTGTGTGTGTGTGTGTGTGTGTGTGTGTGTGTGTGTGTGTGTGTGTGTGTGTGTGTGTGTGTGTGTGTGTGTGTGTGTGTGTGTGTGTGTGTGTGTAGAGGGACCTTATCTAACCTACAGGCTACTCACAAGTGTGTGTTGTCTGTTTTTTGCAAAAGACACATTTCTGAAAAATAAATAGTCAGATTGTACCACAGACAAACAGATGTACCGCTGTGAGGACTGTGACGAGCTGTTCACCTTGGCCCTGGAGCTGCAGCGGCACCAGAAGTGCTTTTGTTCCAGCGCCGGGTCCGTGTTCGACACTCTCAGCAACGAGGACTTCAAGCAGGGCTGTGACGACAGCGACCACGAGTCTGTCCACGAGTGCAAGGACTGCGAGAAGATCTTCCCCGACGAGTACAGGTGCAGCACGCACACACACACACAACACACACACAAGCATGCACACGCACACACATACACACGCACATAGGCGAGCACGCACGGACACACACAGTGGTACCATTACCTCAACACTAATGATTTGAAGAGTTTCATCATCCTGAATGACTGTGTGTCTGTGCTCCCTGTCCAGTCTGGACATACACAGTGGTACCATTACCTCTACACTAATGATTTGAAGAGTTTCATCACCCTGAATGACTGTGTGTCTGTGCTCCCTGTCCAGTCTGGACACACATAGTGGTACCATTACCTCTACACTAATGATTTGAAGAGTTTCATCACCCTGAATGACTGTGTGTGTCTGTGCTCCCTGTCCAGTCTGGGCCAACACATGATTGTGCACACAGAGGAGCGAGAGTACAAGTGTGACCAGTGTCCCAAGGCCTTCAACTGGAAGTCCAACCTCATCCGCCACCAGATGTCCCACGACAGCGGCAAGCAGTTCGAGTGTCAAAACTGCGATAAGGTACAGCACACCCAGCATGTAAGTTGTGCGCAGAAACACAGGCTTCTTTTGCTACCTTGGTGAATGCTGATCCTAGCCACAGTAGTGAATTGAGTGGGGAGAAAATTCATTGTGTATGTACGTAGAAAATAGGATTTTAACCATATGATTTTGTGATTAAGTTAGTGTAACGCAACCATAAATGCAATTTTAGTACCAACTTAATCATGTCAGTTGATGCTATGATTTGAAAATGTCATTACTTGCATTTTATTCAGCTAACTGGTTGTCTGGCATTTAGTGCTGAGTGATTAGTGGTTTTTGAGGTCGGTTTGGTTCCGGTTTGATTGGTTTGGTTTTAAAAAATTATTCCGGATTTCAGTTGAACTGTTTTTTTAAACATGAAATGCATTATAAAATAATGACATAACAATAAATTTAGAGCTTTTTAATTGAAATTCTAAGGCCAAAAATAGTGAACATTCAATAGCCAAAACATTTAAAATATTAGATTGCACCTGTTTGGTCCACATTGGGTAGACATCAATAGAAAATGGGAAATTACTATGAAATAATACAATATTTCAGTTGTGTATATTACTTAGTTTCTATTTCATGACTTTATTAATTTTCATCATCTCATCTCTGTTCAGGCTGTAGCAGTCAGCCAGTCAGTTATCTATGTTCTCCCTGTACTGCCCTCTTTAATGTGTATAAAACCATTACTTGACAGCCAGCCAAACTCCAATCAAGAACTGAACCAGAGTCAGGGAAAGGCTTTCCATAAACCTCCAGTTCTATAGTTGAAACGGTGTAAAACTGTAACAGTACAGAAACGTTTCATTATATAGCAGCTCAGACTTAACGGCTTAAAGTCGAACCGATGTTTCGTAGTCGCATAGTGAACAATACTGTGACCATCACTGTACATAGAAAATGTACGCATCCTGCTTGAATATTGTTCTCAACAGGATTAGTATCTAAATAACATGTAAGATAACTTGTGTGAAGTGAAATCACATGTAGAGAGAAGCTACCTGCAAAACAGAACTTAACAGGCAGGCTAGGCTAGCGAGGGAATAGATGTCATCGATTTACTTAAAATTCAGAGCGTAAACACGACATGCTGAAATGAGAAATTATTGTGTTTACAGGCAGGGGCGCAACGTTGGTTTTAGAAGTGGGGGGGTTATTTCTTTATGTGATTTTATCCATTCGGATAAACACACCTACCCGACCGCTCAGAGCCGTCCGCATGGTCTTAAAGCACACTGTTGCCTCATTTTGCATCACATTCCAGTGATAAAACTGGGAGGTTGGGGGCAATTTCAGAATCTGGGGGGGGGATATGTCTTGTTCTTCAAAGTGCACTGAACAAAAATATAAACGTAACATGGAACAATTTTTAAGATTTTACTGAGTTACAGTTCATATAAGGAAACCAGTTAATTTAAATAAATGAATTAGACCCTAATCTATGGATTTCACATGACTGGGAATACAGATATGCATCTGTTGGTCACATATACCTTTAAAAAGGTAGGGTGTGGATCAGAACCAGTCAGTATTTGGTGTTACCACCATTTGCCTCATGCAGCGCGATACATCTCCTTTCCATAGAGTTGATCAGGCTATTGATTGTGGCCTGTGGAATGTTGTCCCACTCCTCTTCAATGGCTGTGTGAAGTTGCTGGATAGTGGCGGGAACTGGAACACGCTGTCGTACACGTCGATCCAGAGCATCCCAAACATGCTCAATGTGTGACATGTCTGGTGAGTATACAAGCCATGGAAGAACTGGGACATTTTCAGCTTCCAGGAATTGAGTGCAGATCCTTGCGACATGTGTTCATTGTCCGTAGCTTATGCCTGCCCATACAATAACCCTACTGCCACCATGGGGCACTCTGTTCACAACGTTGACATCAGCATACTGCTCGCCCACATGACGCCATATACACTGTCTGCCATCTGCCCGGGTACAGTTGAAACCGGGGTTCATCCATGAAGAGGACAGTTTTTCATCGTGCCAGTGGTCATTGAAGGTGAGCATTTGCTCACTGAAGTCGGTTAAGATGCCGAACAGATCAAGACTCTGGTGAGGACAGTGAGCACACATATGAGCTTCCCTGAGACGGTTTCTGACAGTTTGTGAAGAAATTCTATAGTTCCCACAGTTTCATCAGTTGTCCGGGTGGATGGTCTCAGACGATCCCAAAGGTGAAGAATCCAGATGTGAAGGTCCTGGGCTGGTGGTCTGCAGTTGAACATACTGCCAAATTCCCCAAAAAGATGTCGGTGGCGGCTTATGGTAGAGGAATACACATTAAATTCTCTGGCAACAGCTCTGGTGGACATTCTTGCAGTCAGCCTGCCAAGTGCATGCTCCCTAAAAACTTGAGACATCTGTGACATTGTATTTTGTGACAAAACTACACATTTTAGAGTGGCTTCTTGATATGCAACACCTGTCAGGTGGATGGATTACCTTGGCAAAGGAGAAATGTTCATTAACAGGGATGTAAACAAATTTGTGCACAAACGTTGAGAGAAATAAGCTTTTTGTGTGTATGGAACATTTCTGGGATCTTTTATTTCAACTCATGTAACATGGGACAAACACTTTATATGTTGCGTTTATATTTTTTTTCAATGTAGATAAGGCATACTTTCACAAACTGTCTCTGTCCCTCTCGTCATTATGTTGTGGACATTCCTCTCTCGTGTTTTATGCAGTCTGTGTGTATCTAATTTAATGTTGATGGTGTAAATGTGTATCCGTCCAGACATCTGTATATAATGGCGAGATGCTGATGTATTCGCCCTAAGAATAGGAGTCGTTGTCCAAAATAAGCCATAGAAACACATTGGGCTTATTTTGCACAGCTTTTGGCAAGAGTGAATCCTCTCACTTCACCTCTTCCTCTCTGACCCGCCTCTTGTCTGAGCCAGAAAAAAAATAGGCGCAATGAATTATGGTCATTGTAGTTAATTACCATGTTTCTGCGGATGAACTAGGTTCATTATTTGGCTTAATGAAAACTATAACTCCCTTCAGCCCAGCATCCCACATAAAGTTGTTCTTGACTTGATTTCTCTCGTGAATTATTTGATTTCTCTATAGACAAGAAAACAAACTTAATGTAATTCAAGTAATTGAACTGACTTTGGTCAATTAGTAACCCCCAAAAATAAAACGTTGGTTAATTGCTCAGCACTATTGGCCATAAAGTTAGTTGTTGGTGAATGTAACCACCATCACAAAGGCATCACGGGAAGCTGGCATGGATGCAGTATAAGCTTTTTTACTCCGTAGTATATATATTCTGAAAGTGTCAACACACAGTGATCGGATGACTGCTGACCATAACTGGTTTTTATCTGTGTGTGTGTGTCAATGTAAATGTTTCTGCCACCGCCCTACCCACAGGTGTTCACGGACCCCAGCAACCTGCAGCGCCACATCCGCTCGCAGCACATAGGGGCGCGCACTCACACCTGCCCCGAATGTGGCAAGACCTTCGCCACCTCCTCGGGCCTCAAGCAGCACAAGCACATTCACAGTAGTGTCAAGCCCTTCATCTGTAAGTCTCTGCAACCCAAGTCGATATGGCCTAGCCAACCCACATCTAGTTCTACCTCCCTGTGTCTACAGGCCTACTCCTCATCCTCCTCCCTCTATCTCTCTCCAACCCCAAGCAGGGCCAGCGACAGTAGCAGACACAATCCTGTAGGTCAGAGACAATTCCGTGACCCCATCCCTTCTTTTTCTTGTTATGTGTTTCATTTTGTTGCGTGTTTTCCCCACCCTTTCTCTTGTTTTTGTTATGTGTTTCATTTTGTTGTGTGTTTTCCCCACCTTTTCTCTTGTTTTTGTTATGCGTTTCATTTTGTTGTGTGTTTTCCCCACCTTTTCTCTTGTTTTTGTTATGCGTTTCATTTTGTTGTGTGTTTTCCCCACCTTTTCTCTTGTTTTTGTTATGCGTTTCATTTTGTTGTGTGTTTTCCCCACCTTTTCTCTTGTTTTTGTTATGTTTCATTTTGTTGTGTGTTTTCCCCACCTTTTCTCTTGTTTTTGTTATGTGTTTCATTTTGTTGTGTGTTTTCCCCACCTTTTCTCTTGTTTTTGTTGTCTTTCATTTTGTTGTGTGTTTTCCCCACCTTTTCTCTTGTTTTTGTTTGTGTTTCATTTTGTTGTGTGTTTTCCCCACCTTTTCTCTTGTTTTTGTTGTGTTTCATTTTGTTGTGTGTTTTCCCCACCTTTTCTCTTGTTTTTGTTATGTGTTTCATTTTGTTGTGTGTTTTCCCCACCTTTTCTCTTGTTTTTGTTATGTGTTTCATTTTGTTGTGTGTTTTCCCCACCTTTTCTCTTGTTTTTGTTATGTGTTTCATTTTGTTGTGTGTTTTCCCCACCTTTTCTCTTGTTTTTGTTATGTGTTTCATTTTGTTGTGTGTTTTCCCCACCTTTTCTCTTGTTTTTGTTTATGTGTTTCATTTTGTTGTGTTTTCCCCACCTTTTCTCTTGTTTTTGTTATGTGTTTCATTTTGTTGTGTGTTTTCCCCACCTTTTTCTTGTTTTTGTTTATGTGTTTCATTTTGTTTGTTTTCCCCAACTTTTCTCTTGTTTTGTTGTCTTTCATTTTGTTGTGTGTTTTCCCCACCTTTTCTCTTGTTTTTGTTTGTGTTTCATTTTGTTGTGTGTTTTCCCCACCTTTTCTCTTGTTTTTGTTATGTGTTTCATTTTGTTGTGTGTTTTCCCCACCTTTTCTCTTGTTTTTGTTGTCTTTCATTTTGTTGTGTGTTTTCCCCACCTTTTCTCTTGTTTTTGTTTGTGTTTCATTTTGTTGTGTGTTTTCCCCACCTTTTCTCTTGTTTTTGTTATGTTTCATTTTGTTGTGTGTTTTCCCCACCTTTTCTCTTGTTTTTGTTATGTGTTTCATTTTGTTGTGTGTTTTCCCCACCTTTTCTCTTGTTTTTGTTTATGTGTTTCATTTTGTTGTGTTTTTTCCCCACCTTTTCTCTTGTTTTTGTTATGTGTTTCATTTTGTTGTGTGTTTTCCCCACCTTTTCTCTTGTTTTTGTTTATGTGTTTCATTTTGTTGTGTGTTTTTCCCCACCTTTTCTCTTGTTTTTGTTATGTGTTTCATTTTGTTGTGTGTTTTCCCCACCTTTTCTCTTGTTTTTGTTTATGTGTTTCATTTTGTTGTGTGTTTTCCCCACCTTTTCTCTTGTTTTTGTTATGTGTTTCATTTTGTTGTGTGTTTTCCCCACCATTTCTCTTGTTTTTGTTTAGGTGTTTCATTTTGTTGTGTGTTTTCCCCACCTTTTCTCTTGTTTTTGTTTATGTGTTTCATTTTGCTGTGTGTTTTCCCCACCTTTTCTCTTGTTTTTGTTATGTGTTTCATTTTGTTGTGTGTTTTCCCCACCTTTTCTCTTGTTTTTGTTATGTGTTTCATTTTGTTGTGTGTTTTCCCCACCTTTTCTCTTGTTTTTGTTTATGTGTTTCATTTTGTTGTGTTTTCCCCACCTTTTCTCTTGTTTTTGTTATGTGTTTCATTTTGTTGTGTGTTTTCCCCACCTTTTCTCTTGTTTTTGTTTATGTGTTTCATTTTGTTGTGTGTTTTCCCCAACTTTTCTCTTGTTTTGTTGTCTTTCATTTTGTTGTGTGTTTTCCCCACCTTTTCTCTTGTTTTTGTTTGTGTTTCATTTTGTTGTGTGTTTTCCCCACCTTTTCTCTTGTTTTTGTTATGTGTTTCATTTTGTTGTGTGTTTTCCCCACCTTTTCTCTTGTTTTTGTTGTCTTTCATTTTGTTGTGTGTTTTCCCCACCTTTTCTCTTGTTTTTGTTTGTGTTTCATTTTGTTGTGTGTTTTCCCCACCTTTTCTCTTGTTTTTGTTATGTTTCATTTTGTTGTGTGTTTTCCCCACCTTTTCTCTTGTTTTTGTTATGTGTTTCATTTTGTTGTGTGTTTTCCCCACCTTTTCTCTTGTTTTTGTTTTTGTTTCATTTTGTTGTGTTTTTCCCCACCTTTTTCTTGTTTTTGTTATGTGTTTCATTTTGTTGTGTGTTTTCCCCACCTTTTCTCTTGTTTTTGTTTATGTGTTTCATTTTGTTGTGTGTTTTCCCCACCTTTTCTCTTGTTTTTGTTATGTGTTTCATTTTGTTGTGTGTTTTCCCCACCTTTTTCTTGTTTTTGTTTTTGTTTCATTTTGTTGTGTGTTTTCCCCACCTTTTCTCTTGTTTTTTTTTGTTTTGTGTTTCACCTTTTTTTGTTTCATTTTGTGTGTGTTTTCCCCACCTTTTCTCTTGTTTTTGTTATGTGTTTCATTTTGTTGTGTGTTTTCCCCACCTTTTCTCTTGTTTTTGTTTATGTGTTTCATTTTGTTGTGTTTTCCCCACCTTTTCTCTTGTTTTTGTTATGTGTTTCATTTTGTTGTGTGTTTTCCCCACCTTTTCTCTTGTTTTTGTTTATGTGTTTCATTTTGTTGTGTGTTTTCCCCACCTTTTCTCTTGTTTTTGTTTGTCTTTCATTTTGTTGTGTGTTTTCCCCCACCTTTTTTTTGTTTTTGTTTGTGTTTCATTTTGTTGTGTGTTTTCCCCACCTTTTTCTTGTTTTTGTTATGTGTTTCATTTTGTTGTGTGTTTTCCCCACCTTTTTCTTGTTTTTGTTGTCTTTCATTTTTTGTGTGTTTTTCTTGTTTTTGTTTGTGTTTCATTTTGTTGTGTGTTTTCCCCACCTTTTCTCTTGTTTTTGTTATGTTTCATTTTGTTGTGTGTTTTCCCCACCTTTTCTCTTGTTTTTGTTATGTGTTTCATTTTGTTGTGTGTTTTCCCCACCTTTTTCTTGTTTGTTTTTGTTTATGTGTTTCATTTTGTTGTGTTTTTTCCCCACCTTTTCTCTTGTTTTGTTATGTGTTTCATTTTTTTGTGTTTTTACCTTTTCTGTTTCATTTTGTTGTGTGTTTTCCCCACCTTTTCTCTTGTTTTTGTTTATTGTTTCATTTTGTTTGTGTTTTTCCCCACCTTTTCTCTTGTTTTTGTTATGTGTTTCATTTTGTTGTGTGTTTTCCCCACCTTTTCTCTTGTTTTTGTTTATGTGTTTCATTTTGTTGTGTGTTTTCCCCACCTTTTCTCTTGTTTTTGTTATGTGTTTCATTTTGTTGTGTGTTTTCCCCACCATTTCTCTTGTTTTTGTTTAGGTGTTTCATTTTGTTGTGTGTTTTCCCCACCTTTTCTCTTGTTTTTGTTTATGTGTTTCATTTTGTTGTGTGTTTTCCCCACCTTTTCTCTTGTTTTTGTTATGTGTTTCATTTTGTTGTGTGTTTTCCCCACCTTTTCTCTTGTTTTTGTTTATGTGTTTCATTTTGTTGTGTGTTTTCCCCACCTTTTCTCTTGTTTTTGTTTATGTGTTTCATTTTGTTGTGTTTTCCCCACCTTTTCTCTTGTTTTTGTTATGTGTTTCATTTTGTTGTGTGTTTTCCCCACCTTTTCTCTTGTTTTTGTTTATGTGTTTCATTTTGTTGTGTGTTTTCCCCAACTTTTTCTGTTTTTGTTTTGTTGTTTCATTTTGTTGTGTGTTTTCCCCACCTTTTCTCTTGTTTTTTTTTGTTTCATTTTGTTGTGTGTTTTCCCCACCTTTTTCTTGTTTTTGTTATGTGTTTCATTTTGTTGTGTGTTTTCTCCTTTCATTTTGTTGTGTGTTTTCCCCACCTTTTCTCTTGTTTTTGTTTGTGTTTCATTTTGTTGTGTGTTTTCCCCACCTTTTCTCTTGTTTTTGTTATGTTTCATTTTGTTGTGTGTTTTCCCCACCTTTTCTCTTGTTTTTGTTATGTGTTTCATTTTGTTGTGTGTTTTCCCCACCTTTTCTCTTGTTTTTTGTTTATGTGTTTCATTTTGTTGTGTTTTTTCCCCACCTTTTCTCTTGTTTTTGTTATGTGTTTCATTTTGTTGTGTGTTTTCCCCACCTTTTCTCTTGTTTTTGTTTATGTGTTTCATTTTGTTGTGTGTTTTTCCCCACCTTTTCTCTTGTTTTTGTTATGTGTTTCATTTTGTTGTGTGTTTTCCCCACCTTTTCTCTTGTTTTTGTTTATGTGTTTCATTTTGTTGTGTGTTTTCCCCACCTTTTCTCTTGTTTTTGTTATGTGTTTCATTTTGTCGTGTGTTTTCCCCACCATTTCTCTTGTTTTTGTTTAGGTGTTTCATTTTGTTGTGTGTTTTCCCCACCTTTTCTCTTGTTTTTGTTTATGTGTTTCATTTTGTTGTGTGTTTTCCCCACCTTTTCTCTTGTTTTTGTTATGTGTTTCATTTTGTTGTGTGTTTTCCCCACCTTTTCTCTTGTTTTTGTTATGTGTTTCATTTTGTTGTGTGTTTTCCCCACCTTTTCTCTTGTTTTTGTTTATGTGTTTCATTTCGTTGTGTGTTTTCCCCACCTTTTCTCTTGTTTTTGTTCATGTGTTTCATTTTGTTGTGTGTTTTCCCCACCTTTTCTCTTGTTTTTGTTTATGTGTTTCATTTTGTTGTGTGTTTTCCCCACCTTTTCTCTTGTTTTTGTTATGTGTTTCATTTTGTTGTGTGTTTTCCCCACCTTTTCTCTTGTTTTTGTTATGTGTTTCATTTTGTTGTGTGTTTTCCCACCTTTTCTCTTGTTTTTGTTTATGTGTTTCATTTTGTTGTGTGTTTTCCCCACCTTTTCTCTTGTTTTTGTTATGTGTTTCATTTTGTTGTGTGTTTTCCCACCTTTTCTCTTGTTTTTGTTTATGTGTTTCATTTTGTTGTGTGTTTTCCCCACCTTTTCTCTTGTTTTTGTTATTCTCCTCCATTCCTCCCTCCGTGCCTCTCCTCCTCTTTTTGTTGTATGGGTAACACTTTATTTTGATAGTCCAGCTAATTAAGTTGGATAGAGGGTGCACTTGCATTGACAAAGATAGGAAGTGGGCCCTCTCCCAGTCTACGGTCCCTCGGCAACTGATATGTTACTGATTTGTTGAGCATCTTTAGTGGGACTTTAAAAAAGTGCTACTTTGTGTTTCTTTTTTTCTTTTTTCCCCCCTGTGTGTGTGTGTGTGTGTGTTTCCTTCTGAGGGGGGTAAAATGGGTTTCCTTTGGCATGGGCAGATTTGATATAAACAACAGTTTCTGCTCCAGCTCCCCGTTAAAGGATGCCGGAAGCCATGATACCTTACCTTGTCTTCTCTCTCTTAACTTTCTGCTTTGCTTTTCTGTTTGTACCCATGTGCACATATGTGTGTATATGCTTATATACATGTATAGGTACAGTCTGTTTTCAAGCAACACTTTATAGAATATATTGTGAAAAGTAGGTTGCCCACTGTGGAGATATGGTATGTATGTTGCCGGTCATAGTGATGCATGATTTGCGATTTGCATAGATACAGCCTTTAGAGGAAAAAAGGCCCAGTCTATGTAAATGTATAGTGAGTGTATCAACATTAAGAACACCTGCTATTTCAATGACGTAGACCAGGCCTGGGCAATTCCTTTCCAATGAGGGCCACATTAGAATATATTTTTGCCATCGCGGGCCAGAATCATATTACAGGATTACACATCATGTGTATGACTGTGTTGACAGATATATCTACTGTAAATCACGTCCAGATATGCTACTTATTTTACTTTTTTAACATGCACAAAAATAGACCACATCCATGTTCTCCTTTTGGTAGGTATTAAACATGCAATGAACTACACGGAGGAAAAAGTACACTGTACATTCAGCACCACGGACCAAAACACAAGAAAGAGAGAGCTCAACATTACATTTAAACTACTCAATCGGTGCGAGGAGTGAAGTCTGTTTGGCATTGACTAGAGCAGTGAAGTCAGGTATAGTTTCTGACGTCGCTGTGCGCAGGATTGCTGAGAGGTGAGAGTCAGTAAGAGATGATCTGTGCCTTGACTTGTTATATTTCATCACTGAAAATGTCTGTTCACATGCATAGGTTGACCCAAACAGTACAAACATCTTCTGAGCATGACTCCTCATCTCTGTAGAGCTTTGTTCATTGAGATGCATAGAACCTCGTCAGTGGCATTGTTTTGAATAGTTCTCCAATCACTGCATCAGACTGAAGATCGATAAGCTCAGACTAACAATCGGAAGGTGGGTGAGATTGTTGACTTCTACTTGGAAATCAGGAGGAGTCATTTTTCCTTGAAAATTCAGTTCATTCATGAGGGCCATGATGTCCACGGTGAAGGCAAAATCAGCCAACCATTCTTTATCTTGCAGTTAAGGGAAAATCCACATATATTCCTTTCATTTGTGAAAACTCAGCAATCGCCGAACTCAGGTCCCACACCCTTTTAAGCACCTTCCACAAACGCAGCCATCTCATGTTTTTGTGGTAGGGGACATATGCATGACCCGACTCTGTCTCTTCCAACAGTGAGACAAACTGCCTGTGGTTGAAAGATTTTGCTCTTATGAAGTTTACCACTTTAGTCACTGTATCCACAACATGGCCCATTTGATGAATAATGCTATGCAGGTAAATAATGATCTGATCTGGGTTCAGCTCAGATCCTTGATCTTGTATCCTTTTCAAAAGGCCCACGTTTTTTCTTGTTAAGTTTGGGCACCCCCATCAGAGGTCCCACTGGATAACTTTTCAAAACTCAGTCCCAGCTTTGCCACACACTTATTAATCTCCTCCAATAAATCTTTCCCTGTGGTTGTGCTCTTCATTGACTGCACTGAAGCCAGCTCCTCTGTAATTTCAAAGTCTGGGGTTATGCCTCGTAAGAATATCAACAACTGTGCCGTGTCACGTACATCACTGGCTCTCATCAAGGGCCAAGGAGAAATAGGTGAAATCCTTGAACTTGTCTTTCAACTGATGTTCCATAATCTCTGCGATATCCTCAACACGCCGTGTCACTGTTCGTCTTGATAGGGAAACATTTTCAAATAGCTCTTTCTTGTCAGGGCAAAGTATTTCTGCAGAGTCAATTTAACATTCTTTAATGAATTTGCCTTCAGCGAATGGGTTGATATGTTTAGGAATTTTGTTGGACATTACATAGCTAGCTCTCGTAATTCTGTTGTTTCCTGAAAGCAGTTTTTTGTGAAAAGTTCTTGCTGCTTTTGCAACTGAGAAAGCAACTCTTTCGATGCACTTGCCCTCTGCTCAGAAGACATATTCTTATATTTCTCTGCATGCTTTGTCTGGAAGTGTCGGGACAAGATGTACTCTTTCAAGACAACGATGCTCTCTTTGCACACTAAGCACACAGGGGGGTGCAACTCAATATTAGGAAAGTGATCTTAATGTTTTGTACACAGTGTATATTATTTCTAAGTAGTGTTGTATCTGTGTTGACTGTTAACTTGGTACTCTGAGTTAGTGACAGTGTTTAAATGGGCTTAATCAGGCCCATGTGGGCTGTGTGTCTCCCCAGGCGAGGTGTGCCACAAGTCCTACACGCAGTTCTCCAACCTGTGCCGCCACAAGCGCATGCACGCCGACTGCCGCACCCAGATCAAGTGCAAAGACTGTGGCCAGATGTTCAGCACTACTTCCTCCCTCAACAAGCACCAGCGTTTTTGTGAGGGCAAGAACCATTATGGCCCTGCCGGGGGCCTCTTTGCTCCCGGCATCCCTATGAGCAGCCCCATCCTGGCCAAGTCCAAGTCCCATCCCCACCACCACCAACCGGGACTCAACCACTCAGGTCTGGCCTTCCTTGACTACTTCCCCTCCCGGCCCCATCTTCACGCCAGCCTATCCTTCTCCCCCAGGCCGCTTGGCTTCCCCTCGCTCTCCCATGGCTTCCCGGATCTCTTCGTCCCCTTGCTCTACCCCCGACCGTCCTTACTGCCCCCCAGCCCCTTTCTGAAGAGCCCCCTGGGCAAGAACAGTAACAACGGTGGGAGCCAGGAGGGCAAGCTGCCTCACAGCCCCCTGGACGGGACTCCATTGTCTCTGATCAGCTCCATCAACAACAACAACGGAGGAAATAGTCTCCTCAGCAGTCAGGAGAGGGAGGACAAAGAGAGGCTGGAGCTGGCGTACAGAGAAGTTAAGGCCAAAGCCAAGATATCGGAGGTGTCGGACGGCAGCGACCTGAAGGAAGTCAACGCCACCAGCGGCACCGACCTAGACACCACCACCGGCACCGTCTCGTGTTCAGAGTTAGACAGCGATGCTGAGAGTGAGCGGGAACAACGGGAGCGGGTCAGCGGCACGAAGAGAAGGAAGGAGGCAGGCGTTGGAGGGGTGGTGGGGACAGATAGGATCGGTCAGGATGGGCGGCCGGACAACGTGAGCAGCGGCTCAGTGTCGGCGGTGTCCAGCTCGTTCAACCTGGCTTGCGAGCAGCCCCCCTTCCTCTCGGTCGCCTCCCAGCACTCCTTTCCGCATCCGGACGAACAGGCACTGCCCCCCACAGGGGCCACCGCTGCCACCGACTCCATCAAGGCCATCGCTTCCATCGCTGAGAAATACTTTGGCCCTGCGCTAATGGGCCTGCAAGAGAAGAATATGGGCTCGATGCCCTGCCATTCGATGTTCCCTTTCCAGTTTCTACCCAACTTCCCTCACTCCCTCTACCCCTTCACCGAGCGGGCCGGTGCCCTCAAACCCGGCATGTTCTTCAAGGCTGAGCCCAAGTCGCCTCGTGTGCAACATCCGCCACCCCACAAAATGGCTGCCCCTCGCACTGAAGAGCCATCGCCCTTTGACCTCACCACCAAGCCAAAGAAGACCAAACCAAAACTGCCGGCCCCCGCCAAGTCGACCCCACCCAGCAGTAGCAGCAACACCCCCCTCCTTCTCCCGGGGGATGAGGAGCAGCCACTCGACCTCAGCATCAGCAGCCACAGACGGGATGTGCACAACGGGGTGGTGGCCCCTGAGCAGCCGTCCAGCCGCAAGAACCAATGCAAGGAGGAGCACCCCGGCAGCCATCCGCACCAACACACCCTGCACCCCCAGGGCCACCCCCTCCTCCAGCCCCTGCTGTCACAGCACCAGCAGCCCCTGGCCCAGCCGCCCCAGCAGCAGCCCTCCCTGCATTACACCAAGCCCTCGGCCTTCTTCATGGACCCAATATACAGGTATTTCAGCCCCAAGGAGACCAGAGTCCTCACCAGACACTGTATCTAGATAAGCAACTGAAGTTGACACTCATGTTAGAACCTATATTCATTTTTTTTCACCTTTATTTAACCAGGTAGGCTAGTTGAGAACAAGTTCTCATTTGCAACTGCGACCTGGCCAAGATAAAGCATAGCAGTGTGAACAGACAACACAGAGTTACACATGGAGTAAACAATGAACAAGTCAATAAAACAGTAGAAAAAAAGGGGAGTCTATATACAATGTGTGCAAAAGGCATGAGGAGGTAGGCGAATAATTACAATATTGCAGATTAACACTGGAGTGATAAATGATCAGATGATCATGTACAGGTAGAGATATTGGTGTGCAAAAGAGCAGAAAAGTAAATAAATAAAAACTGTGGGGATGAGGTAGGTGAAAATGGGTGGGCTATTTACCAATAGACTATGTACAGCTGCAGCGATCGTTTAGCTGCTCAGATAGCTGATGTTTGAAGTTGGTGAGCGAGATAAAAGTCTCCAACTTCATCGATTTTTGCAATTCGTTCCAGTCACAGGCAGCAGAGTACTGGAACGAAAGGCGGCCGAATGAGGTGTTGGCTTTAGGGATGATCAGTGAGATACACCTGCTGGAGCGCGTGCTACGGATGGGTGTTGCTGTCGTGACCAGTGAACTGAGATAAGGCGGAGCTTTACCTAGCATGGCCTTGTAGGTGGGTCTGGCGACGAATATGTAGCGAGGGCCAGCCGACTAGAGCATACAAGTCGCAGTGGTGGGTAGTATAAGGTGCTTTAGTGACAAAACGGATGGCACTGTGATAAACTGCATCCAGTTTGCTGAGTAGAGTGTTGGAAGCAATTTTGTAGATGACATCGCCGAAGTCGAGGATCGGTAGGATAGTCAGTTTTACTAGGGTAAGCTTGGCAGCGTGAGTGAAGGAGGCTTTGTTGCGGAATAGAAAGCCGACTCTTGATTTGATTTTCGATTGGAGATGTTTGATATGAGTTTGGAAGGAGAGTTTGCAGTCTAACCAGACACCTAGGTACTTATAGGTGTCCACATACTCAAGGTCGGAACCATCCAGGGTGGTGATGCTAGTCGGGCATGCGGGTGCAGGCAGCGATCGGTTGAAAAGCATGCATTTGGTTTTACTAGCGTTTAAGAGCAGTTGGAGGCCACGGAAGGAGTGTTGTATGGCATTGAAGCTCGTTTGGAGGTTAGATAGCACAGTGTCCAATGACGGGCCGAAAGTATATAGAATGGTGTCGTCTGCGTAGAGGTGGATCAGGGAATCGCCCGCAGCAAGAGCAACATCATTGATATATACAGAGAAAAGAGTCGGCCCGAGAATTGAACCCTGTGGCACCCCCATAGAGACTGCCAGAGGACCGGACAGCATGCTCTCCGATTTGACACACTGAACTCTGTCTGCAAAGTAATTGGTGAACCAGGCAAGGCAGTCATCCAAAAAACCGAGGCTACTGAGTCTGCCGATAAGAATATGGTGATTGACAGAGTCGAAAGCCTTGGCAAGGTCGATGAAGACTGCTGCACAGTACTGTCTTTCATATGCAGGCTACTGTATATATACACAATATACAGCAGGGGACGGAACTATTGACAAACTCAATAAAGATGAGCAGATATGACTGTATAAAATTAATAATGTAAATACTGAGATAAACTGAACAAAAATATGAATGCAACATGTAAAGTGTTGGTCCCATGTTTCATGAGCTTAAATATAAGTCCCAGAAACGTTCCATACACACAAAAAGCTTAATTCTCACAAATTCTGTGCCAGTGGGGCTTGATTCATTGCGCTCTAGCAACTCCTTGTGGTGAGCCGGGCACTTGTAGGCTGACTACGGTCGTCAGTTGAGCAGTGTTTCCTGCAACACATTTGTGCAGCTGGCTTCCGGGTTAAGCAGGCGGGTGTTAAGAAGCGCGATTTGGCGGGTCATGTTTCAGAGGATGCATGACTCGACCTTCGCCTCTCCCGAGCTCGTTGGGGAGTTGCAGCAACGAGACAAGATCGTAATCACTAAATTGGGGAGAAAAAGGGGTAGTTGGGCTTACTGAGGAGTATTTCTGTCTTTAATAAGCCCTTTTGTGGGGAAAAACTAATTCTGATTGGCTGGTCTGGCTTCCCAGTCCATGGGCCTGTTTCCCAAGTGGGTGGGCCTATGCCCTTACAGTCCCACCCATGACTGCGCCCTGCCCAGTCATGTAAAATTCATAGATTAATCCATTAGCTTAAGGAATTTCAATTGACTGATTTCCTTGTATTCACTGAAACTCTGTAAAATCATTGAAATTGTGGGATGTTGCGTTTATATTTTTGTTCCGTATGTATTGTATGCTAAAAAATGGAGGAAATTATATTATTTAATATAATTTATTTATTTAAAAATATCAAAAAGTTAGGGGTCAAAATACATTTCAATTTTACCTTTATTTTACTAGGCAAGTCAGTTAAGAACAAATTCTTATTTTCAATGACGGCCTAGTAACAGTGGGTTAACTGCCTGTTCAGGGGCAGAATGACAGATTTTGTACCTTGTCAGCTCCGGGATTTGAACTTGCAACCTTTCAGTTTCTAGTCCAATGCTCTAACCACTAGGCTACCTTGCCGCCCCGATACCTAACCTTGCGAGGATAATGGCACTGAGCTTTTTTCTCAAATATTTTATGAGATTGGAGAACACATTGGGAGGGATCTTCGTCCATACAGAATCCTTCCAGATCCTTGATATCCTTCATATGCACTTATGTACTGACCTCTTCAATTCAAACCAAAGGAGACTGCGATGGCCATTGCAAAATGTGGATTTTGTGGCCAATTAACAACATATTTGATGATTCTGATGTGGGCTTGAGGTTATTGTCTTGCTGGAAGATCCCCTTGCGGCCAAGTTTCAGACTCCTGGCAGAGGCAACCAGGTTTTTGGCTAAACTCTCCGGATATTGGGTGAAGTTCATGAGGGCCCCAGGGCCAGTGAAAGCAAAATATCCCCGTAACATCAAAGATCCACGACTATATTTTACAGTAGGTATGGGGTTAGTTTTTGCTCATACATTTTTATTGACGCTAAACCCACCACTGGTGTGCGTGACCAAAGAGACCCATTTTCATGTAATTTGCGCAAAGCACAGGTTGCAATCCAAGTGCCAATGCCATTTAGCAAACTCCAGTCGTTGACATCTTTTGGGGATGACATGAAAATAGAGCTCTTTGACCATACACACCAAAGGTGGGTTTGGCGTAGAAATTAAATGAGAATGCATGAGCATAATAACCCCAAACCTACTGCAAAATATGGTGATGGCTCTTTGATGTTATGTGGCTATTTTTGCTTCCACTGGTCCTAGGGCCCTTGTTAAGGTCAACGGCATCATGAACTTTGCCCAGTACCAGGATATTGTAAACAAAAACCTGGTTGGCTCTGCCAGTAGGCTGAATCGCGGCCACAAATTGATGTTCCAGCAAGACAATAGCCCCAAGCACACAGCAAAATCTACAAAGAAATGGTTCATTGGCCACAAAATCAAAATTGTGCAATGGTCATCTCAGTCTCATTGAAAACCTGTTAATTGAATTGAAGAGGGCAGTCCATCAACTCAGATGAAGGATGTCAAGGATCTAGAAGGATACTGCATGCAAGAACATCCCTCCCAATGTGTTCTCCAACTCATAAAACATTTTAGAAATAGGCTCAGTGCCGTTATCATTTATTACAGTGTCAAAATTGAGAACAAAGTGTAAATAGGAACATTTTTGTCATAAAGTCAGTATCGTCTAAAACAGAATTTGAAACTGAAACCCCAGTGCGTGATATCGAATAAATGAAGGTTGGGTTTGGATTACAATTATGTCAACAAATCATGCACCCTTTTGCCAAGCTCCACGTGCATATCGCCCCTTCGACCACTTTGCTTTCCGTCATTGAATGGGGCTTCATCGCCCCTTCGACCACTTTGCTTCCCGTCATTGAATGGGGCTTCATCGCCCCTTCGACCACTTTGCTTCCCGTCATTGAATGGGGCTTCATCGCCCCTTCGACCACTTTGCTTCCCGTCATTGAATGGGGCTTCATCGCCCCTTCGACCACTTTGCTTCCCGTCATTGAATGGGGCTTCATCGCCCCTTCGACCACTTTGCTTCCCGTCATTGAATGGGGCTTCATCGCCCCTTCGACCACTTTGCTTCCCGTCATTGAATGGGGCTTCATCGCCCCTTCGACCACTTTGCTTTCCGTCATTGAATGGGGCTTCATCGCTCCTTCGACCACTTTGCTTCCCGTCATTGAATGGGGCTTCATTGCCCCCAACGCGCTCAGAGGATCACAGGGCCTATACGGATTGACCATGCCTCCACAGCCAAAGATCTATGGTAAGCATTTCCTGCCAAAGGACCCTAGTATGCGGTCGGAATAGATGCTTGGAGTTTGTCTGTCCACAACTGTCTGCACCAGTAATGCTAGCTTGGTGTGCAACGGCCGGTGGTGGTGAGTATAACCAGAAACACTGAAATATATATACCTTTCTGGTATAATTTAGCTAACAACGTTAGATAACGTTATTACTGATTATGTAGCTAGGTAGCCATCTCTTGATAAAGTGAGGCAGGCGAGCTATTGTTAGCTAGCGAGGCAGTCTAGCTAATGTTAGCTAGCGAAACAGACTAGATAATATTAGCGTAGCTAACTAGCTAGCTACCTCTACAATTTAGTTAGGTCGTAGCTCATACGATTGTATAGTCTAGATACTGCTGGTTATGTAACGTTATCATTTTTTTTAAAGCTAGCGTCGTGAGGCAGGCTAGCTAGCTAACGTTAGCCTACAAGTTGGATTTGCAATTAGTTCGTAATTCATACAAGTGTATTCTATATTGTCTCGGGCAAGACTAAATAATGGATGCCGCTATAGTAGTAACTATCCCATGTCTAACATGCTGACCACACCGCTGGTGACGCATGCGCAAGCATTGCAAAAGAAATGTACACCTACATATTAGTCAATCATTGCATCCACACTGGTCGCGAGCGTCTGTGTGGCCAGGCGCTAAAATAGAACTTAGTTCTATTTGTGATGCTTGATGCTGTGCAAGTCCTGCCTCTCCCATCCCCTCATTGGTTCTTAGGAGCATATACCATCTCCTCATTGGTTGTTAGGAGCATATAACCACGTGGGTGATTGAAAGATGAACTGAGGTCCACACTCCAGTCCAGTTGGTGGTGGTAATGCACCTTAAAGTTGGTTAGCAACTGCCAAATAAAGTCCAAAGAAGAAGAAGAAGCCTGAAGGAGGAGAGATTACTGGAAACAAACTCGGTTTACCCTTTTATCTGTGTATTCATTGAGTAGAGGACCTTGTGCATTTCCTGTAAAAGAACAACCCAATGTTTATATTCCAGGAAATATTTGCTAGTAACAGCAGGCTAGCTAGCTAAATTGCCATACATGTTTAACACTTTTTGAACTGTCCCCAAAATAATATAGTTGGTTCAGAGATAGTTTGTCAAACTGAGTGTCCAGATCGCGTCTGGTGTGGATGGACAGACTCAACATGCACACAAGCAGTCTGGTCAGCATGTAAGTCTGACTAATACAGTGAACAAATAACCATTATGGCATCAGCGGCCTGAATCTAATCCAATCTGGAGCTACAGTCTGTAAAGCATATCATTTGCCTTTCCACTAGTTACCACATCCCCAAAGACAGAACTGGCTATATCGTAAAAATGTATGAAAACAAAAATTAGCTTTTTGGTCTTAATGTAAGTCTAGGGTTAGGCATAAGGATAGCAGTGTGGTTATGGTTATATTTAAAATCACATTTTAAGAAGAGAAATGATAGAAATAGGCAGCCTAGTGACGACCTCGAATTATCTTGAGTTACTGCCCTGATGACACAGAAGGCTTCATCGACAATGGTAAAGTATGTTTTGTGAAAAGTTGTCTAAAAAATACCCAGTGTGATAAACTAGTAGGTTCATTACCCAGCCAAGTAGTTGTCATTTTGCTTGTGAATTGCATATTCAAAAGCTTTGTGCTTTGTTTATAACATAATGTAATTTACCACATGGCTGTCTATTGTATCACCATGTCACAGGCCCTCCCAGTCAACACTACCTCATAAGATAAAGGACGTTGTTTATGAGGATTGCCTGCTGCAGTTGTTTGAGATATTGCCAGTTTGCAGCAGAACATGCAACATAGAGAAGACCAGCTAGGGGACCCTCAGCATCACACAGACATGCCCCTCGCTGTGAGCATTCCTATAAATGGAACAGGGAGGACACTTGAATCAGGTTGGTGACATTTTACCTGGTCAGAGCTCAAAACATGTTCGAGTTTTGTCCCAATTCACCTTGATAACCGAGCCTCTTGGAACCAGTCTGATTTATGTGTGTATGCCTGTGTATGCATATCATGATATCTGAAGTGAAATAGAACTGTGAATACAGCGATCAGGTTGGTTCCACTGTGCTAATCATAACCACCAGCGATCAGGTTGGTTCCACTGTGCTAATCATAACCACCAGCGATCAGGTTGGTTCCACCTTGCTAATCATAACCATCAGTGATCAGGTTGGTTCCACCGTGCTAATCATAACCACCAGTGATCAGGTTTGTTCCACCGTGCTAATCATAACCACCAGTGATCAGGTTGGTTCCACCGTGCTAATCATAACCACCAGCAATCAGGTTGGTTCCACCGTGCTAATCATAACCACCAGTGATCAGGTTGGTTCCACCGTGCTAATCATAACCACCAGTGATCAGGTTTGTTCCACCATGCTAATCATAACCACCAGTGATCAGGTTGGTTCCACCGTGCTAATCATAACCACCAGCGATCAGGTTGGTTCCACCGTGCTAATCATAACCACCAGTGATCAGGTTGGTTCCACCATGCTAATCATAACCAGCAGTGATCAGGTTTGTTCCACCGTGCTAATCATAACCACCAGTGATCAGGTTGGTTCCACCGTGCTAATCATAACCACCAGCGATCAGCTTGGTTCCACCGTGCTAATCATAACCACCAGCGATCAGGTTGGTTTCACCATGCTAATCATAACCACCAGGGATCAGGTTGGTTCCACCGTGCTAATCATAACCACCAGCGATCAGGTTGGTTCCACTGTGCTAATCATAACCACCAGTGATCAGGTTGGTTCCACCGTGCTAATCATAACCACCAGTGATCAATTAGTCAGTGCTCTGTTTGTGTTTGGCCGACCCCTATCTTTGAGTGGCCAGGAGCTGATCTACACTGCCGTACCTATCAATATGGCGCCGTAAAGGCCTCACCTCTTGTCTGCTCACCAACGGTCGCCGATGGGTAGACCAGAGTTAGGTAGGTTTAGTCTGACCTGTTCAATCTTCAACATAGTATATGTTTCTTTGTCAGATATCACCTTTCCTAACTGTCATTGGTAATAGAACAGTGACTATATGTGTATGTGTTCACAGATGCATCTATGGAGAAGCACATGGAGACTTGCAAAATGATGTGATGAAGTCCAGACTGACAGATGGGCTTGATACTGATGTCTCTGAATAGAGAGGGACCCGGGCACTCGACATTAAAATTTGACTAGACACAACTTTTACTTGTCTTTTGATATGATTGAATTGAATGGTATCAGTAAATATGGGGAGAGAGAAAAACTGTGTATTCCTCACCCAGATCAGGAAAATCCTATTGTACACAAGACACCGCACAGAGAGATATGACCACTCTGACATGTTAGCCAAGGTAGCCCCATTACCACCAGACAAAATGCAGATAGGCACAGTATCTGTATCGGCTGGGAATGACAATGAAATGTGAAAGGTTCACATTGTTATATTAGCAGAACACTGATTCTATGGTATTATGTAAAGCAGAGGTGTCAAACTCATTCCATGGAGGGCCTAGTGTCTGCAGGTTCTAGTTTTGTCCTTTCAATTAAGACCCAGACAACCAGGTGAGTGGAGTTCTTTACTAATTAGTGACCTTAATTCATCAATCAAGTACCAAGGTGCAGAGCGAAAAACCCCAGGCACTCAGCTCTCTGTGGAGTGAGTTTGACACGGGATGTAAAGGGTTAATTCTACATTGACCTGTTACTACATTTGAAGATTATCAAAACACTTAGTTTAGAATATCTACATAAACTCATCAATTTCATTCTTCTTATATTACCTTGTAGACTACTGACCTATGCAAAGCTTCCTCCGGCATCTCACCATACATCTGCCTGTAGTTATTGAACTCAACCTGAGGTGTGTTTGTTGTGATTGAGTGGGGGGGAACAGCTGCGGGCAAGGCTCTGACGGATGTGTGTCTTGGTGGTGGCAAGGACACACCCAAGAAACACCTACATCAAACCACACCCACAAGCCAACTCACGTTTGGCTCCTGTCATGGCCACTGGAATGTCTTGAGAAGCAAGACAAATAAAAACTAGGTGAAATCAGCAGGTGTAGTTCCCAGCATGCCCCCAAAAATGAGGTCAAATTAGCGCGTGAAATTTCCCTTTAAACAAGATCCATTTCTCTGTGCAAATCTATTAGTATAAAGTAATTTCCCATATTTTTAGGATACAATGTACACTGCGATTGGAGCAAAAAAGTAAGAACACCCGCTCTTTCCATGACAGACTGACCAGGTGAATCCAAGTGAAAGGGGAGGGGACAGGTTAAAGGGGACAGGTTAAAGAAGGATTTGTATGTTCTGAGACAACTGAGACATGGATTGTGTATGTGTGCCATTCAGAGGGTGAATGGGAAAGGCAAAATATTGAAGTGCCTTTGAACGGGGTATGGTAGAAGGACATCCAGCCAACTTGACACAACTGTGGGAAGCATTGGAGTCAACATGGGCCAGCATCCCTGTGGAATGCTTTCGACACCTTGTAGTGTCCAAGCCCCAACAAATTGAGCCTGTTCTGAGGGCAAATAATTATTATTATTTTTCCTTTTCTTTAT